>NW_028270151.1:18980921-19131477 GCF_037043375.1 Chiloscyllium plagiosum | reverse complement strand
TTGCTGGTCTTCGATATAACTTGCCATTGATTTATATCAGCAGCATGCTATTTGCTGAATGAGCCTTTGGTAATGTTCATGTCTGATATTTGATTTCACCTGTCTTTTTTCCTCAAGATATTTAGCTCTTGGTCAGAATTAAAACTTTAAAATTTTTCAAATTCAACATTAAGTTTTAAAAAACCTGGAAATCGAAAAACTCATCAGTAAAAGTGACCGTGAAGCTGAGGGATTATTATTATTATTATTAAAACTTAACTGGTTCATTTGGGAATCTGCATCTTTAGCTGACCTGGGCTTATACTTGAATCCAGTCTCCGACCAATATCATGACCTTTAAGCTCCCTCTGAGGTGGCCGAAATTCCAGATGAAGGGCTTATGCCTGAAATGTCGATTCTCCTGCTCCTTGGATGCTGCCTGACCTGCTATGCTTTTGCAGCACCGCACTCTCAACGAGTAAACTCTCAGTTGTGTGTGGGCAGCTAGTCATGGGCACCAAATGTCATCCTTGCCACGAATGCTACATCTCAGGAGTGAATTAAAAATAAGACTTTGGAAATCTGGTACGAGTACAATAAGCCAAGTATCCCTCTGTGCTTCAGAATTTATCCAGCTTATTAAAGCAAGACAGGTGTTGATAGAAATGTATTTTGCTCGTGGAGTTCATTTTTATCACCCAAGGTTGGTTTTAATAATGTTCAATTTTCCTGTTTTGTCCAAGGGTTGTGAGAAAATTGTCAACCGCAGAGGAATAAAGTACAGGTTCCATAGTGTGCTCACACTTCCTGAAATTGACTTTGCTGTATT
Source organism: Chiloscyllium plagiosum (assembly GCF_037043375.1). Taxonomy (NCBI): domain Eukaryota; kingdom Metazoa; phylum Chordata; class Chondrichthyes; order Orectolobiformes; family Hemiscylliidae; genus Chiloscyllium; species Chiloscyllium plagiosum. The sequence continues at coordinate 19,130,669 of NW_028270151.1, read as the reverse complement.
TATTTCGATTGAGGGATAATACTGCTTACCTCCATCCTATGTGTTTGTGTAACATTTAAAAGGCATTTGGATGATGGACTTTTGGAGAGGAAGTGACACCCCCTGGGAACAAGGGGGAAAATCTCCAATTAGATACGTTTTATATTTTTTTTATTTAGAAATAGTTTTTTATTGTATTGTTGTGAGTGTATTAGAGAGGCTTTATTTTTGTAAATTTTATATGCTCTATGCTTGGAATGTTCTGGATAGAGTTTCCCCTCCCGAGGGTCTCGGATTTCCCCAGATGATTATGGTTGATCAGTCGGTTAAGTGGTGCACCTGGAATGTCAAGGGGAATAATTCGCCAGTCAAAAGGAAGAAAATATTATCAAATCTTAAGAAGGAAAGAGTTAATATAGCTCTCCTACAGGAGATACACCTGTCGGATAAAGAACACTTGAAATTACGACAGGGTGGATTTGATCAGGCCTTTTTTTCTTCTTTTAGCTCAAAAAGCAGGGGAGTTGTTATTCTTGTTCGGAAGAATTTCCCTTTCAAAATCCTAAAGCTGATAAAAGACGAATCTGGACGATATATTTTGATTAAAGCCCTCATAAATGGAGAGGAATTTGGGATTTTAAATTTGTACTGCCCCCTGGTACACCCTTTAAATTTATAACGGAAGCCTTTTCAAAATTGATGGCTTTTGGTGCCCGTCATACAATTATAGGGGGAGACTTTAATTGTATTATGGATCCGGAAATAGATAGGATTCCCAAGAGTACTGCAGGAGTATCTCCCAGATCTAGACAATTGATGGATCTGAACAAAGAATTAGGATTAGTAGATGTATGGAGATGTCTTCATCCACAGGGCAGAGATTTTTCTTTCTACTCCAATCCACATAAATGCCCCCTCGATTTTTTTAAAAATTCTATATCATCCTGTAAAATAGGTAGTATAGCAATTTCCGACCACGCTGCTGTATATATGGAAACTAAGGTGAGGAACAATGGGACATCCCCTCAGCATTGGCGTATGGACCCCTTCCTAATGAAAGATAGTAAATTTGTAAAGTACTTCTCTCAAGAATTTAAAACTTTTTTAGAAATTAATTCAGGTACAGCTAGCAACGCATCAATGATGTGGGAGACCATCAAAGCTTACACGCGAGGTTTGATCATCTCCTACTCAGCGACCCAGAGGAAATTGAAGGGAGAACAACAGCGTCTGCTTGAAGCTCGCTTAAAAGCAGCTGAAACAGCATACACTGATAGACCTTCTATTATTAAATTGCAAAGGATTACGGCTCTTAGGACAGCTCTAAACACTACGCTTACTCAAACGGCTAAGAAGGAAATATTATTTGCAAAACATAGGTTATATGAATATGGCGACAAACCGGATAGATACTTAGCATTTCTTGCAAAGAAAAAAAAGGTCCCTCAGACTATTACATCTATCAAGGAAAGTACAGGTATTCTGACTCATGACCATAAAAAGATTAATGTGATCTTTAGAGAATTTTATTCTCAGTTATATAAATCGCAGGATTGTGAAGATAGGACGAGGAGGATGCAGTCATTTTTAAAAAATTTGACCTTTCCAGGCCTAACTCCGGAACAGGTATCGGTCCTAAATGCTCCTCTAACAGTCCAAGAAATACTTGATGCAATTAGGCAACTTCAGAGTGCTAAGGCACCGGGCCCAGATGGTTTTCAAGCTGAATTCTATAAAGAATTTACAGAAATATTGGCTGGTCCACTTATGGACATATATAACTATGCATATAGTCAGGGCTGTCTCCCGCTATCGCTGAAAGAGGCAAATATCTCTCTTATCTTTAAAAAAGGAAAGGATCCAGAAGATTGTACATCATATAGACCAATATTCTTGCTAAATGTAGATTTTAAAATCCTTTCTAAAACGTTAGCACTGAGACTAGAAAAGGTACGGACACATATTATAAAAGAGGATTAGACGGGGTTTATTAAGGGCCGTAGATCATCCATTAACATTAGAAGGGTTTTGAATATGATTCAAGCCTGCCATCAGGGAAAGATACCAGGAGTAGTAGTTTCATTAGATGCGGAAAAGGCATTTGATAGGGTTGAATGGTCATATTTGTTTTACACATTGGAAAGGTTTGGCGTTGGACAGGTGTTTACCAAATGGGTCTCAACATTGTATAGTGATCCCAAAGCAGTTGTGGTTACCAATGGATTAGGTTCGGATAGCTTCAGTGTGGGTAGGGGCTGCCGTCAGGGATGTCCCCTCTCGCCATTGTTATTTACGCTAATTATTGAACCACTAGCAGAAGCTATACGAGCTGATCCTAATATAACAGCCCCGAGGATTGGTACAGGTAAGCATAAAATTACATTTATGCAGATGATGTTCTTCTATTCCTCAGTAATCCTCTGATGTCCGTACCTCGCCTAATCCAAGTTATTAATACATTTAGTGCATTCTCAGGCTATAAAATTAATTTTTCAAAATCAGAGGCTGTGCCAATGGGTGGCCTTGCTATGACACCCCACTTCGTGGACGGATCCCTTTTTCCCTTTTGTTGGTCCCTGGAGGGTTTCTTATATTTAGGCATTTTTATTACTCCAGTATTTGGTCAGTTGTATAAGGCTAATTTTGTGCATTTACTGGAAAGGATAAGGCAGGACCTCCAGCGATGGGGAGACCTTCCAATTTCCTGGTTGGGTAGAATAGCACTAATCAAAATGAATGTCCTGCCTCGTCTCCTATATCCTATGAGAATGCTTCCGGTGATGCTGCCAAGGACGGCTCTGCGTAAATTATATGGCTGGCTGGGTTCCTTTATCTGGAATCATAGACGGCCCCTCATTAAGCTGAAGAAGCTACAGCTTCCACAGACAAGGGGAGGATTGGACTTCCCAGACTTTAGGAAATATCAGTTAAGTTCCTATTAAGTTACATAGCTGATTGGGTCTTGTCTGATCCACAATCAATCTGGTTGGACATCGAGGCCTCTCAAGTAAAATACCCACTTATTAACCTTTTATTTTCAGACGAGAGGAAAATCATTACAGATCACTGTAAAAACCCTACAATACTAAACACAATTAAGGCTTGGAAATAATGCGGCAAAATGAGGGCAATTCACATAAAACATCCCCCTATGCACCGATAGTGGGAGCATGGGGATTCCAACTGGGGTTTACAGATGCCACTTTTAAACTCTGGAGATCCAGGGGTATCTCATGTCTAGGGGACCTATTTAAGGATGAGGTCCTGATGTCTTTTGAACAGCTGCGTCAGAATTAGGATTACCTAATGGAGACCTCTTGCGATACTTCCAAATTCGAGATTATATACAGAAGAAGACTACGTTATCAGATAGAGAATATAGTGTCCTACGACCAGTGGGGGTATCTTCCGTCAGTACTATTTATCATTTACTACATGATGAAGTATCGGGAGATATGGATAATCTGCTTAAAACATGGGATCAGGATTAGGGACTAGAAATCTCTATAGAAACGTGGAATGATATTTGGGCAAATGCTAGAAGAATTACTATCTGTAACAGAACCCAGGCTATCCAGCTGAAGATACTTCATAGAGCCCATATAGCACCGATTCGACTGGCAAAATTTAAGGCAGGAGCATCTCCAATGTGTCTCAAATGCAAAATAGAGGTGGTCACTCTTGTACATTGCCTATGGACCTGTCATAAGATCCGTAGATATTGGACTAAAGTAGCAAGTACCCTGACAGAAATTTTAGGAACGGAAATTAAAGTGGACTCTGTATCTCTCCTTTTGGGCTTTTCGAACTTTCCCTCCCTGGACATGTACGGGAAGAGTCAATTTTCTATTCTTTCTTTCTGTGCAAGGAAAAATATTTTGGGTGGCTGAGGGCCCCCCTGGACTTTCAAATTGGCACAGATTAATTATGGAATGTATTCCCCTTGACTTCCTTACAAATATGGTGCACCGAAAGACCGAATTATTTTATAAAATATGGCAGCCCTTCTTGAATTACATAAATACAGACATTTCGGCTATCCTAACAAGGGCTTTTATTTAATTGAGATTACAAACCTGGCTGGTCCGGGGCCCCTTAGGAGAGGAATCCCGCACGAATACGGGTTTTATTACATCTGATGTTAACACATTCCGAGCATGTAAGAGACTTAAATATACACTCTGGTTAGTTGTAGGTTAGATTAGTAGATAGTTGAGTTTTGTTTTTTTTCTTTTTCGGTATTTTTTTTTCTTTTGTTAAATTTTGGCTATTGTATATTTGATTTAATTGTATATCAATGTTTATATTTGAGAGTTTTGTTTATTTTTGTAAACTTGTAAAAATGTTAAATTTCTAATAAAAATATCTATTTAAAAAAAAGGCATTTGGATGGATATATGAATAGGAAGGGTTTGGAGGGATATGGGCTGGGTGCTGGCAGGTGGGACGAGATTGGGTTGGGATATCTGGTCGGCATGGACAGGTTGGACTGAAGGGTCTGTTTCCATGCTGTACATCTCTATGACTCTAATAATTAGTATAACTGACAAAGCAGCTGTAAACTCCATCAATGTTATTTGATCAAGGGTTAAAGTATCCTATTGAAGATGTTCACATTTGTTTGAAGACCTCCTCCAAGTACACTTTCAGTTGCCAGAAATCGGTGAAAGCTCAAAATGCTGGAGGTGTTTAGCAAACGAGACCGAAGACAGCTGAGGGATTTTTGTGTTATCGTATTAATATTATTTGATTGGAGATGGCCAACGGGAAGATTGAGATCCAAGTGAAATAATTCTACTCCCTATCATTGTAAAAGCTGCCCCTTAACTTCCAAAAGTAGTGGGAATGGGAATCCTGGTGACTAGATAATGGCAACATTACACTGGCAGTGGTCGATTTTTAAGATTTTTTTTCTTCAATATTTCAGATCTTACTGTTGACTTCTTCTAAATAGTTTGCCTCCTTGAGTATCCATTTTCTACATGACCTTGCAAACATTCATTGCTGTCATCTGGGAATATGCAACAATATGAGTTGATAAAGGTTGAACATAAATTGAGGTCAAATGATCTGCAATATCTTTAGGTTTTTCTTTTCATTTATTGTATTCCGTAAACACTGCGACCAAAATACCAAAGTTATTCTAACACTGTTTTCACGGTTTGAGTTTTTGCTGTTTGGAAGCCAGTAGTTTGTGGTGTGAATATAAACCAGTGAGGTGCTGTAGTTTCTCGATTTATTCACTGTGATATATTTTCCCCTGCTCATGATCTGACATGATAGAGGTGCTGGGATTTCCAAGATCTTACAGACTACTAAAAAAAAATCTGTCAGGCAACATTTTTACAACATCTGTTTTTGTTTGCAGCAAACCTCATGGCATATTTACCTGAATGGTGACTTATTTTGCAGGAGGGTGCCATTTTAGTCTTCCTTCCTGGATGGGACAATATCAGCAGCTTAAATGACCTTCTGACTGCACAAACCATGTTCAAATCAGGTAACAAGATTGCAATACCATTTTATGATGAGGGTTAATCTTTAGAGAATTGTTATGTTTTAAGTTCTTTCTGCAAATGAAATGCTATTTCTGATTTATCTCCACAGGGAAATAATTTTTAAATTGAGCACCAAAACCCAACCTGATGCCCCAAAAATGAGTAGTACAAGACGAGCTTCATACCTGCTGCAGGGTAGCCTCCATTCAGGATTAAGTTATGCTTTAAAACTTCCCTGTGCGAGGAAGGTTAGGAGCTCATTGAATCTCAAACCTTAAATGTTCATAGTACTTGGACGGAAGAGTCATTGAGTGCTATTGTATAGCATTTACTTAGCAATAACCCGCTCACCGATGCTCAGTTAGGCTTCTAGCAGTACCACTGAACTCCTAATCTTGTTATAACATTGGTTCAAACATGGTCAAATGAGCAGAACTTTAAAGGGAACATGAGACCAAGTACCCTTGACATCAGTGCCACAGTTGAGTGAATGTGATATCAAGGAGCCATAGCAAATTAGAATAATGGGAATTGGGGAAAACTCTTGGTTGGAATCATAGCTAGCACACAAGAAGATGGCTCTTAGAGATCAGTCATCCTAGCTCCAGGAGTTTCTCAGGATTGTGTCCGAGCCCAACCATCTTCAGCTGCTTCATGGATTGCTTTCTCTCTACCATGAGGTCAGAGGTGGGGCTATTCATTGATGAAGCTGCTATATCATTTACTGACTGCTTCATTATGTGGAGTCAAATCCAAATGCAGGAAGACCTGGACAATATCCAGATTTGGGTTGAGAAATGGCTAGTAACATTACTGCCTCAGAAGAATCCGGCAATGTTTATCTCCAAGAAAATCTAACCCCTACCTGTTGTCATTCAGTGTCATTAACATTGCTGAATCCATGATTATTAACATTCTGCAGGTAACCAATGACCAGAAACTGAATTGGATCAACCATATTAATACAGTGGCTACAAGAGCAGATCAGAGACGAGGAATTCTGTAGCGAGTAACTCACCACTTGACTTCTTGAAGCCTGTACACCACCAATATACTACAAACTAGGATGCTCTGCAGATGAAAGGAATTTTTTCAGGCCTTGTGCCTCATCTGTTAAACAAAAGCTTGAGGGTCAGTCTTCCCTGCTACGATCCCCAACGACATATTGACCATCCAAAATTGAATTCAAAAAGGCAAATCAAACCACAGTTTTGAGGGAACACTCCCTTTACATTGAGTGTGCCTCAACCAACCTGACTCTTATCTGTAATGGATATTGTTGCCTTTTTGAAATTTGCTATTATGTGTCTGTCCTGGTGAGTATAGGATGGAAAGCTTCAGCAGCATGATCACTAAGTTCTGTCATTCCAGGTGATTTAAATTCTGTACTGTTATTCCCCTAGATCGGTTCGTGATCATTCCTCTCCACTCTCTCATGCCTTCGGTGAATCAGACAGAGGTATGGTACTACACATTAGATGTTACTAAACCAAGCAATATGTGTATTTCCTCACCATTTAAAGAATTGTTTCAAGTGGTTCAAATAGCCGAATTATCTTGGGCAGAATATTTTGTCCATCTTTGACTAATTTCCTGATCAAAGCTGCTATTTTGTTGCTTTTCTTCCTAGTCATAGAGATGTTCAGCACGGAAGCAGACACTTTGGACCAACTCGTCCATGCCGACCAAATATCCTAAATTAATCTAGTCCTGATTTGCCAGCACCTGGCCCATATTCCTCTAAACTCTACCTATTCATATCCCCATCCAAATGCCTTTTAAATGCTGCAATTGTACCAGCCTCCATCATTTCCACTTCCTCTGGCAGCTCATTCGATACATGCACCATCCTCTGCGTGAAAAAGTTGTCTCTCAGGTCAATTTTAAATCTTCCCCTCTCATCCTAAACCTAAGCCCTCTAGTTCTGGATTCCACCACCCCAGGGAAAAGACCTTATCTGTTTATCCTATCCCTGCCCCTCCTGATTTTATAAATCTCTAGAAAGTCACCCCTTGCCCTATGCTCCAGGGAAAACAGCCCCAGCCTATTCAGCCTCCTTATAGCTCAAACAGTTCGAGGTTATCTGGAAAAAAACATAATTTGTTCATCTGCCATCTGGCCCATCATAGCAGTGTTGATTTTATAAAAGAGTTATCCATTTATTTGTACTTTCCTGGTCATTTCCCTTGGCCCTGTAAACCTTAATTCCTTCACGTGTGTGATCATTTTCCTTTCAAAAGTTCGTTGAATGTACTTGTTCCTTTGAGCAACACCTTCCAAATTGTCACAACTCACTGTCAGGGAGAAGCTTGGCACTTAACCCCCAAGCTGTGGATACTGAAAATCCAAAATGGAAGCAGAGAAAGTTAGAAATATTCAGCATGTCCGGCAGCGTCAATGGAGAGAGAAAAACAGTTGATGTTTGATGTCTGTGATTTATGGTCAGGACTAAGATGTGAATTCTGTTTCTCTGCCTATACTTGCTGCTGGACCTACTGATTACTTACAGCATTTTTGTTTTTTTTTAAATCTCGTTACTGAGCTGTTCAACTACAAAATTTTTGTTTATTTGCTCTATCAAAATAGTTTATGATTTTGACCATTTGTGTCAACCTTCTCTCCTCTGCTATGGGGAATTAATTCAAAATAGTCCTTTCAAAAACTTGGCACTCATTAGATGGGTTGAACACTCCCAACCTGTGCTGTAACTTTTTAATCAATTTCGTTGGCATTTTTTATTGCAAAATATTATGTAATGCATCTTAAAGCTTGTTTGACGTAGGATAATGTAGGATTCCTTCTCATTGACCCCATTTCTCTGTATTCTGCTTATGAAATAGGTGACACAATGTTATAGTTTGTTAGTATTGCAGAAACCCATGTTCCTTACAGTCGAATCTGGCATCTAATGTTAAACAATATTTTGCGTTGCAAAAAGTGGTTTCTTAATTGGAGTTAATCATTGGAGCGACATGGCAAGTGACTCTATAGCTGTGTCCCATTCTGGTCACCTGGTTATGGGAAGGATATTATTAAGCTGCTCAGGAGCGATTAACCAGGATGTTGCTGGGTATGGAAGGTCTGCATTGTAAAGAAAGACGGACTTCTTTTCACTGGAGTGTAGGAGGTTCGAGAGGCAACCTTTAAAAATTTACAAAATAATGAAGTAAAGATAGGGTTAATGCTAGTTGTCTTTTCCCTAGGACAGGCGATTTCAAGACTAGGGGGCACATTATTAAGATGAGTGGAGAGAGATCTTAAAAAATAGCAGTTTTTTTGCACAGAGCATGAAATGAACTTTCTGCCTGGTGGATGTGGGTACAATTACAATGTTTAAAATGCACTTAGATAAGTATATGAATTGGAAAAGGTTTGGAGGGACATGGACAAGGATCAGGCAGATGGGACATGTTTAGTTTGGAATTATGTTTGACACAGATTAGTTGGTCGGATGGGTCTGTTTCCATGCTATATGACTCTGACTGTATGACAACATGCTGATTAACTACTGTCTGTCTGAATAATTCTTTTCTCTAATATGTTAGATGTCAATGTTCACGTCCTGTGCAAACTAGTTCCAAACCATACTGAAATAAGCTGCTTGAACTGCGTTTTAATATCATCTTATTTTGAGATCTTTACTCAACGGTAAGTTTGAGCCATGTTGACACAGCCTCCACCACATGTAAACTGAGGAAGCAGATCCAAAATCTACCTCTACCAGAGGTGGGATCAAGTCTCACGTTATTGGCACACTAGTTGTCCAGCCAAATGAACCATTTGGTCTTCAGCGAATGTAGCAACATGCACTTTTATATCCATAATGTTGCCTGAAACTGTGGGCAGTGATGTTTATGAGGCTTTGATTTCTTTCCATCACATAACTGCCCAGGAATGTCTCCTACTCTGAATATGTAATGAATGTGATTGGCCAGGATTGGCAGGTTGTTAGTCAGTCTATTTGACCACATTATGAATGTAATTTTGGTCATGGAGTCCTGGAGCAGAACTCGAACCTTGACTTCAGGCCCAGAGGCAGTGATGCTACACATTGTGTCACAAGGCCTCACTTCACTGTTTTTAATTGGAAGCATAGAAATCTATCAGTGACATTGAAGATTGGTTCAAGGCCATCTTTAATATGGGTTGATGTCTATGCTTTTTGAGGAGAGTTAATGTATTATTGTTTGAGAAGTTGAAGTCTGAAGTAGAAGATTGATGTATAGCTTTAAGTTTGATTTATATTTCTATATTGCATACCATAAGGGGATTTATTTGTTTAAAAGTTTGGTTTTAAATTATTTCTATAAATGGTATTGGGGTGTCTGGAGATTTGATTATATGCATTTAAATAAAATATTTAAAACCTATAGAAATGAATATTCACTGACTAATTTTTTAAAAAATCAAAAAGCAAACTGCTGTTGACTAGCAACTGAAGTCCTGTAACATAATAAGTTAAGACTGTCCAGAACAAGCCAGACAGAAACTGGTTGAGTCAGAGAGCAAGGTTTCCTGAATAGTAAGGGTGTTAGTTAAGCAGTCTCTGAAACAGTCTGGGCTGGGCAAGATGTCCTGAAGTGCTTCAAAGAAAACTTCAGAAGCAGAAGATTGTGAAAGCCAAGAATTTAAGGAATCCATTTTAATTGATAAATGAGCTGTTTCAACAGTTAAGGGTTTCAGGAAATGATCTTAATTAAAGAAGATAGCATTGAGTGAATGCAGAAATATGACAAAAGCTTTAACATGAAGTAGCGCTTTTCTGAAGTTTGAGTGTCTGTACTTCTGAAGATAAAAGGGTTGAAGCTACCTTTCTGCTTTGAGATAGAACTGTTTTAAATAGTTCCTGTGTAATGCAGCATAGTACATACTTTTTCCTTTTTTTTATCATAAACTTTTATGTTCTTTTGTTAAAAATAAATTGGCAGCCTCTTGTGAATATGTTGAGTGACAACAATGATAACAAATAGCAGAAATAAAACTCATGGTCTATTAAGGCAGGTTTCACTCTGACGTTATTGATTTGTGTAGTATTACCATTAGTTGGGATCATAACAGTATCTTCCTGTTACTCTGTGTAGAGAAGTGATCATAAGAAACAACTAGTCTCTAATAAATAACCAGAAAGAAAAGAGCAGTTTTGCAATGCAAGAAAAATTTGAGGTAACACTCTCTTCCCATGTTAGCAATGAAAAAGGATCACAGAACTATTTAAGATTCAGCTGATTAGTCTTCTGAAGCTTCCTGCGAAATATATCTAACTCCTTTATTTTACAAGCAACAGTTTAGGGTGTAGGTTTGCTCGCTGAGCTGTAGGTTTGATATCCAGACATTTCATTACCTGGCTAGGTAACATCATCAGTGGTGACCTCCAAGTGAAGCGAAGCTGTTGTCTTCTGCTTTCTATTTATATGTTTGTCCTGGATGGGGTTCCTGGGGTTTGTGGTGATGCCATTTCCTGTTCGTTTTCTGAGGGGTTGATAGATGGTATCTAGATCTATGTGTTTGATTATGGCATTGTGGTTGGAGTGCCAGGCCTCTAGGAATTCTCTGGCAAGTCTTTGCTTAACCTGTCCCAGGATAGATGTGTTGTCCCGGTCGAATTGGTGGGTTTTTTTTTTGCAGTTGCAAATGGAATATCACTTTTTGCAAAGAACAAGCAACAGTTCTTGCAGATGTGTGGATATCAAAGCCTAACGTCTTTGTGTTAAAAACATCTATTTAAATGTGCAAAACCTTTTCTTTCAATTGTATGACAGCTTAACTTTGGTAAAATGTGCATATGCTGGACACCAAACAAGAATAGTCGGCCAACTAAACTCACATATTGTTGCATTTATTTTTGCAGAAATTGTCAACAACTCTCATTTTCCAGCAAATTGTGTATCTCTTTGGCTTCATGCATTATTGGAAGAAATGACTGACTGAGACATCTGAAACCTGTTTCTCATCCCTTTGCTTTACAATTAAATTGCATGCTGTCAACAGATAATGATTTGACTGTTGGATATACAGGAGACTCGGTATAATTTAGGATGGTTATATTCTCAGGTTTTCAAGAAGCCACCTCCGGGAGTTCGCAAGATTGTAATTGCTACCAACATTGCAGAGACAAGGTAATAGAACTTGCATTGTTGCAGTGGCAGTGGGAGATGTTTCTGCAAAAGACATTTGAAATTCCATGTAATCAGACTGAAGGGCAAAAAAATACTCTGTTCCCTATTGAGTTCCCTAAAATATTCCTTGGAACTTTCATAAGGTTTACAGCTTAGGGAATTTCTTGGAATTCTCTAAACTGTTTCTCAATAAATTTGTCTTAATGCCATGATCTTGAAGCAATGATGTGTTCATGAATTATTTGCTGAATGTTGAATTCAATGAGCTCTTTATAGTACACATCAGGTGAAAAGAAAGATATGTCCTTGCACAGTGATTTTTACCACTGCAGGATGTCTCGAGAGAAGCTGTACAGAGAATGAAGTGCAAATTTCTTTGTTGCTAGATATGCATCTTTATGTAGTAGTTTGGTCTGTCTTCAGATTCACTTAATGTAGAATTAAGCTCTCGCAGTTGTACTAGTACTAGATCTTTGATTCATATGAATTACTTTCATTTTGTTCCCTGGTCTTTTTCCCACATCCTGGATTTTCTTTTCCTTGTTTTGAGATATTTAACTGGTTCAACTTAATGGGAAATCTCATACTGTCCATCAGAAGGAATGAGTTCAGTCGGCAAATCGTTCTGCATCACTGTTGCAGTTGCAAATGGAATATCACTTTTTGCAAAGAATATCTGATGCATTCTTAACTAAGCTTGATTGGGATCGGTGATCCTTGAGTTTTGTTTCCCGCTCGAAAAGGATCATCCCTTAGAAATTTTGTCTTTCAGTTTTGTACCAGAAGCTTTGGAATATAATGTTAAGTGATTTTCTTTTCTAAACAAATATTCAGCATCAATCCATTATCAGCCACCTCAGACAAACTATTGTGTTGAAATTCATCATACTCCAAGAAAAGATTTTTCTTTCAAATTCACATCCATTATCTTGATTACTGTTTGCTGGTCTCACTTAAAGATCTGAGGTCTCATTGCTTTTCTCTGTGTGGGCAGTTTTTTTTAAACTCTCATTTTTTTAATACAAAGCTAAAATCTCATATCTTTACATGAATGATGGGAGGCATAAAAGAGAAATTTTTGTATTTGGTATCATAATTCAGGTCAAGGTGAATTGGCCATGCTCAATTTCCCATAGTGTTAGGTGCATTAATCAGGGGTAACTATAGGGTAGGGGAATGGGTCAGGGTGTGTTACTCTTCGGAGGGTCGGTGTGGACTTGTTGGGTCAAATGGCCTGTTTCCATACTGTAGGAAATTTAATCGAATTTTTAAAAATTGCTGTATTAAAGGATGCCTTTATAGGATCAAAATGTCCTTTAATTTAGTGGTACTAAAGTTTATTTTTAAATCAAAAAATGATCAGAAGCAATAAGTTGTTGACTTTAAGGTGATGAGCAAGACCAACTGTTCAGTATAGTGGCTATACATGAATTTGTATATAAAATGTACCATTAATGTGTTCACTTCATAGGATGGTACAACAAATTAGGAAGCTGTTTGCCAATTCTTTGATTACATTGATTTGTCCCATTCTCTTTCCAATGCTTCTAACATTTTTATATTTAGGGCTATATCTCAGTTTCTTCGGGAGTTACTATTGAATCTGTTCAACCCTCTTTTAGATGGTGCATTCCAAGTTGTGCCTCTGGCATAAAAGTAAAAGTTCTCTGGTTTTAGAAGCCAATAAAGCAATTCATCCGAGAGAGCTGTCACTTTGGCACCACTGATTTCTATCCTTGATAATATACATTATTGGTGGATGGCATTTCAACATGCTAGCTAACTGCATCAAGAGATCTGTACATAAATGTCATCAGCCATTCATCTGTCTGACTGTCTCTTTATAAAGTGTACTCTTAAAGTTGAAGACTAAAGATTTTAATATCCCTTGGTTACCTAACTTGTCATTTTGACAAATCTGAATACTTGTCTTTCAGCTACAAAGAATACATAGTTATGTAAGATTTGTATAATTATCAAGGTGGGTGCTCACCTTTCTATCAGACAGTACCTGTGGAGACAGAAGCAGAGTCAGCATTAAGTTTCAGGCAGCTCGGCTGATGCTCTCTGGACACATTTCTTCACTCAAAGGATAATGTAAATCTATAACTGTCTGTCCCAATAGGCTGTTGATGCTGGAATTCAATCGAGAATTTTAAAACCAAAGCAGATGAATTTTAGTTAGAAGGATTAAAAGTTCTGTGACGTAGGAATGCCACTCTTACCAGTTTTGCAATCAAGTGCCACCATGAGAAAATTGTAGGCACATTTATGTTTCGGTTAGAACTCCGTCTGCTGTACTTCCATCATACCCCTAAGCTTCAGGGGATATTGCCCTCCTGTATCAATTAGTGTGAAATCTTTCATTTTTCCCTCACCACCTTCCATATTAAGATCTCTAAATTAATTTGCTGTTTGCCAATTTAAACGGTTTTATACGGTACTGAAACTACAGTATTCAGAGAAGGGGCTCTTTTTCTTTTGAATATTTCACTGGCCATATTTCCGTTGATTTTAAACGTGTGAATATGAATATGTTTGTGATGATTGAGTTTTGTAAGTTATCTCACTGTTGTTTAGTAGCCTCGGAAGCTTATTTGGGAAATCAATTGACAACCTGCAATTGGTGGCAACTTGCTTGTGTTCGGATTGTGAAGTGGCAGAGTTGAAAATTGAATTGCACTGAGTGAACAATGGAAGAAGCAGGTGGTATAGCTCAGCTAGTCTGGACTGGTGTTGTACTCCACATGCACCAACCCCCAGTCTTTTAAACTAACGCTATCAGTTTGTGCTTCCATTTGATTCTTCTGCAAGCTGATTGGAATCCCTGAAATGCAGATGTAACTTAGTGGAGAAGGAACCAAATTGAGATAGTAAGAAGGCAGCAGTGGATGCACAAATTTTGCACAGTCCCTTTGAGTTGTGCATCTACAGTTTTAACACTCTCCATTTCTCCCTCTATAAAAGTACAAACTGGTAATCAGACTGTTTGTTGACTTTTAAAATTAATTATTACAATTGTTTTACGCCAATACCTGGTAAATGAAATTTAAAAAGTTAAGTGTGCGAATCTCAACTGAAAATCCAAATGCAGTCATACACAGTAGGTCTGTTAGTATTTAAGGAGAACAAAAAATGATTAACATTTTGGCGTAAGTTCCTCTAAAGAATGAACAATAGACAAAAGGTGCAGGAGTAGGCCACTCTGCCCTTCGAGCACCACCATTCATTATGATCATGGCTGACCATCCACAATCAGTATCCTGTTCCTGCCTTATCCCTGTAACCCTTGATTCCACTATCTTTAAGAACTCTATCCATCTCTTTCTTGAAAGTATCCAGAGACTTGGCCTCCACTGCCTTCCATACACCCACCACTCTCTGGGTGAAGAAGTTTCTCCTCAACTCTGTTTTAAATGGCCTACCCCTTATTTTTAAACTGTGTCCTCTGGTTCTGGACTCGCCCATCAGTAGAAACATGCTTCCTGCCTCCAGAGTGGCCAATCCTTTAATCTTATATGTCTCAATCAGATCCCCTCTCATCCTTCTAAACTTGTGTTTATAAACCCATTCGCTCCAATCTTTCAACATATGATAGTCCCGCCACTCCAAGAATTGACCTCGCGAACCTACGCTGCACTCCCTCAATAGCCAGAATGTCCTTCCTCAAATTTGGAGACCATAACTGCACGCAATACTTCAGGTGCAGTCTCACCAGGGCCCTGTACAACTGCAGAAGGACCTCTTTGCTCCTATACTCAATTCCTGTTGTAATGAAGGCCAGCATGCCATTAGCTTTCTTCATTGCCTGCTGTACCTGCATGCTTGCTTTCATTGACATGATGTACAGGACCATCTAGATCTCGTTGTACTTCCCCTTTACCTAACCCAACTCCATTTAGATAGTAATCCGCCTTCCTGTGCTTAACATTGTGCAGTTAAGCTCTTCTCCAAGCCATGAGCGTTAAATCTAAGCTAACACTCCCTTTGGCAAGACTGAGAGAGTGTTCGATTTTTAGTCAGTCTCCAAATGGGAGGAATAGTAGACTATTTTTTGATTTATACATCAGATGAGTCTTTCTGCTGAGGCTAGCATTTATTGCTCATATCGAATTGTCCTTGAACTGCCATTGTGAACTACTGTAAGTCTTTAGCCTAATGATACTGTTAGAGAGGGAGTTCCAGGAATTTGACCCAGTGGCAATGAAGGAATGGTCATATACTTCCAAGTTAGAATGGTTTGTGACTTAATGAGAACCTTGCAGGTCATGGTGTTCCCATTGTAAAGACTATATGTTTTTACTTTACTGCATTTGTAATTGTGGATTGAAAAGGGAAAAGCTGAGAGGGTTGAAAGATTGCACTTTTAAAAAGGAAGTTAACTGGCACTCATAAGTGTTGTGTGTTCAAGCATAGGCAGAACTTAAAAATGTGTTGCTGGAAAAATGCAGCAGGTCAGGCAGCATCAAAGGAACAGGAGAATCGACGTTTCGGGCATAACTTGATTCCTGAAGAAGGGCTTTTCAGACAAGATGAAGCCAAGGTGTATGTACAAATGCATCTTTGGCCTGCAACAAATAGTAGATTAACCTGTGGAGTGGTAACCAGTTATTGATGATGATAAAGGCCTTCTGTCTCCCAACAACTTGATTGACTCCCAGGTAACTGAACAGCTTTTAGATGTGTGTGTTTGAGGCAGAAGTCATCGGATCTGTGAAACAGCTACCCCTTCTGCGGTAGAAAACACCTCAAGCCTGAAGAAAGCCAGTTTGTTTTTTCCTCAAAAGTAGTTGTAAGCTGTGGGTTTTAAACAGACTTTAGAAGTCTGAACAGCTGCCTTCTGCCTCCTGCAAGCAAAAGTATCTGGGGAAGGAAGATCACGTAGCAGCATCCTGACAAGCCAAAAAAAAATGATTTCAGTAAACTCTGGGGTCAGTGAGAATTGACCTTGGGGTTAGAGTGTAACTAGTACAGTTATGTGTCAGGCTCATCATTGTTTATCTCTAGTTAGAATCTATCTATTTGTATTAAATAGTCATTCTTATGTACAGACAATGTGGCTGTAAAAGATAGGTGAATTGGAGAAATTTGTCAACTTTTCAGAATCAGTAACCCTTGTCACAACTCCAGGAGTAATGGAGCTTGATTTGTAGTGCACTATCTCGGTGAGGCATAACACCGTGCAACATTTCCTCTCAGCTGTGTGGCCAAGTGCATGTCCGACCTATTTGAAGTTCCGTCCACAGTGATTGGGGTCAACCCATGGATTGTGGCATTACATCCAGTTCCGGAAGTCGCTGCCCCACACACCACAAATACCTGCACAGACAGAACATTAGATGGAATGCTGACACCATGCATCTACTGCCCTTGTCCTTTTAGGTCGTAATGGGTTTTGGAAGTATTGCTGGAAGGAACCTTAGTTATTTAACGTAGTGCATCTTATAAATGGTGCAGGCTGCTGCTACTGTGCATTAGTGGTGAAGGGAGCATATGGAGTTTGGAGTGCCAATCAAGTAGGCTGCTTTGTCCTGGATGGTGTCAAGTTCCTTGTATTGTCGAAGCATTCCATCACACTCATGACCTATGAAGTCATCGAGTCATACAGCACAGAAACAGACCCTTCAGTTCAACTCATCAGTGCCATTCAGATATCCTAAACTGATTTAGCCCCATCTGCCAGCATTTGGCCCATATTCCTTTTAGACCTTTCCTATTTATGTTCCCACTTAGATGCCTTTTAAATGTTGTAATTGAACTCACCTCTTCCACTAACTCTGGCAATTCATTCATGCACTACCTTCTGCTTGAAAGGTTGCCCCTCAGGTCCTTGTTAAATCATTTCCCCTCACCATAAATCTATGCCCTCTAGTTTTGGACTCCCCTACCTGGAAAAAGTACACTATCCTGAAAAAAAGTCACATAGTATCTATGGGGAGCTGGCCAATTGAATACTTTGGATGTCCAAGTCCTTGGGTACAGTTGTCTTTCTCTGTAAGCTTCCACTAGTTTGTAAGAAGTATAGAGCAATTAATTCACTTGTAAAATATCTGATTTATTAATTGAAAATCATAGCTTGCAACAATTACTGTCTGAAAAGCAATTATTTGTTTTCCATGATTAAGCTGCTGGAGAGAGCAACTACACCCACTTCTGTGCCTTTCTCTGTGTGTCTTGTCTCGGTGTCTTGCTTCCCACTCAAATTTGTTCAGTTAGCTAAGAACTAAATCAACTCCTGGAAACAACTCCTTGGATCCTGATTGTCTGCACTTGGCAGGAATCCAAAGCCATGAAAAGAGAGTTCACAACAGCTACCAAATTCCTGTAAAATTACGCAGCCATTGTGGTAAATGTTTTGTTTCTCCTTTCAGTCCGCAGTTTTTAAAGACCCAAAAACAGACCTGGCTCTTAAACCAAAATCAGATTACAGAGGAGCCTCTATTATCGGAATACCAATTATCCAAAAATCGGATTATCCAAGCGAGATCTCAATGTCCTGATGAAACATTACATCAGAGACGTGTTTCCAACAGTGATCACGTCTTTTGTTTACAATGATTAAACAGGCACTGTCTCCAAATGACTGACCTCCCGCTCTCTCTCCCCACACTTTCCTTGAAGTTATACAGAGGTGTGTACCCTAACCCCCTCTTCCCCAGATAATCTCTCCAACATTGTCCTGTACAGGGCAAAGGTGGAACCTGTCAAAAAGTCGCAGCAAAAATGTGTGTGTGCGCACGCGCGCTGTTTGGAGACTTATCCCACAAAGGCAACCGCAGCAATCTTGTTGGTGTCCAGTCCAGCTGCCCTGGAGAGGTGGCGGGTGTGTACGGGCTTGGGGGCGATGTTGGAGGATGGGTAGATGTTGCACGGGGTTGGGGGTGGGGTTGCACGGGGTTGGGGGCGGAGGGCAGTGCCTCGCACTCTGTGCTGCTGCTAGTTTCCTGAACGGTGAGCCGACTTTTAAAACTCTGAGCCTCAGAGGAAAGGCATTTAATCAATTAACCGAGTATTCGATTATTTGAACGAAATAGTACCCGCCCATCACGTTCGGATAATCGAGGTTCCCCTGTACTTCGGTCATCCCATTTTTTTTCTGTTTTTTGACTTTTTAATGCTGCTATTGAAAGTCAACCAGCATCTGTAAAGCACTGATAGTTCTGTAAGAGACATGAAAAGCTGCAAAATGGAAACCTGTTTTCAAAAGGCTACCTGTGTATTCCCCCAACATTTCTGCTGTTAAAGTAATCACTGATGTATAACGTGATATGTATATTCAAGTTTGAATTTATTGTTGATGATTTTGAAGTATGTAGCTACGGTTTTGTTACTGAAACAAGGTTATTTTTAAGATGGTGGAATTTTTTTAATCTTTCAGTATCACTATAGATGATGTGGTCCATGTGATAGATGGAGGAAAGATAAAAGAAACTCACTTCGACACTCAAAACAATATCAGCACAATGGCAGCGGAATGGGTCAGCAAAGCTAATGCCAAGCAGCGGAAAGGTCGAGCTGGCAGGTAGCGTAAGTTTGTCTATCAATGTGTGTTAGATGAAATGTCACATAAACAAGTTATCTACAGTGCACACTGCAGTCTGTGGATATTTGCAGCGTTAAAGGTCATTGCCGTTGACTGGACTTGAAAGGAATATCACAGATGTCATTTGCTCGTTTTGGTAAAATTGTTGTCAGCGTGGGTTATTCTGCTAAGCTTTCACAGCACACTTAAAACCTTATGCAATTGTCTGTATCAGTGGTGCTGGAAGAGCACAGTAATTCAGGCAGAATCCGACGAGCAGCAAAATCGACGTTTCGGCAAAAGCCCTTCATCAGGAATAAAGGCAGAGAGCCTGAAGCATGGAGAGATAAGCTAGAGGAGGGTGGGGGTGGGGAGAGAGTAGCATAGAGTACAATAGGTGAGTGGTGGAGGAGATGAAGGTGATAGGTCAGGGAAGAGAGGGTGGAGTGGATAGGTGGAAAAGGAGCTAGGCAGGTCGGACAAGTCCGGACAGGTCAAGGGGCTGGAAGTTTGAAACTAGGAAGAGCTTCAGGGCAGAGGAAATGACCTGGGAGTGGCAGTGGGAGAGGGACTCCCTGAGATTCTTGTAGAGAGAGGAGGAAAACTTCTTCAAGGCAGGCATCCTTGCAAGAGGATTCGCAGTAGGGTTAAAATCAACGAGGTAAAAACAATGACTGCAGATGCTGGAAACCAGATTCTGGATCAGTGGTGCTGGAAGAGCACATCAATTCAGGCAGCATCCGACGAGCAGCAAAATCAACGTTCGGGCATTTCCTCTGCCCTGAAGCTCTTCCTAGTTTCAAACTTCCAGCTCCGCACTGTCCCCTTGACCTGTCCGGACTTGTCCGACCTGCCTAGCTCCTTTTCCACCTATCCACTCCACCCTCTCCTCTCTGACCTATCACCTTCATCTTCTCCCCCACTCACCTATTGTACTCTATGCTACTTTCTCCCCACCCCCACCCTCCTCTAGCTTATCTCTCCATGCTTCAGGCTCTCTGCCTTTAATCCTGATTCTCCCAATTCCTTCGACTCCGCTGCATCTGCTCCCAGGAGGACCAGTTCCAAAAACGCACAACCCAGATGGCCTCCTTCTTCAAGAACCGCAATTTCCCCCCCGACGTGGTCGACGATGCTCTCCACCACATCTCTTCCACTTCCCGCTCCTCCGCCCTTGAGCCCCGCCCCTCCAACCGCCACCAGGACAGAACCCCACTGGTCCTCACCTACAACCCCACCAATCTCCATGTACAGCGCATCATCCGCCGTCATTTCCGCTACCTCCAAACGGACCCCACCACCAAGGATATATTTCCCTCCCCTCCCCTATCAGCATTCCGTAAAGACCACTCCCTCCGTGACTCCCTCGTCAGATCCACACCCCCCACCAACCCAACCTCCACTCCCGGCACCTTCCCCTGCAACTGCAGGAGGTGCAAGACTTGCGCCCACACCTCCCCCCTCACCTCCCTCCAAGGCCCCAAAGGAAACTTCCATATCCGCCACAGATTCACCTGCACCTCCACACATATCATCTATTGCATCCTCTGCACCCGATGTGGCCTCCTCTATATTGGGGAGACAGGCCGGCTACTTGCGGAGCGTTTCAGAGAACACCTCTGAGACACCCGGACCAACCAACCCAACCACCCTGTAGCTCAACATTTCAATTCCCCCTCCCACTCGACCAAGGATATGCAGGACTTTGGACTCCTCCATCGTCAGACCACAACAAAAAGGCGGTTGGAGGAAGAACGCCTCATCTTCCGCCTAGGAACCCTCCAACCACAAGGGATGAACTTGGATTTCACCAGTTTCCTCATTTCCCCTCCCCCCACCCTGTCTCAGTCAAATCCATCGAATTCAGCACCGCCTTCCTAACCTGCAATCATCTTCCCGACCTCTCCGCCCCCACCCCAGTCTGACCTTTCACCCTCACCTTGACCTCTTTCCACCTATCACATTTCCGACGCCCCTCCCCCAAGTCCCTCCTCCCTACCTTTTATCTTAGCCTGCTGGACAAACTTTCCTCATTCCTGAAGAAGGGCTTATGCCCGAAACGTCGATTCTCCTGTTCCCTGGATGCTGCCTGACCTGCTGCGCTTTTCCAGCAACACATTTCCAGCTCTGATCTCCAGCATCTGCAGACCTCACTTTCTCCTTCCTGATGAAGGGCTTTTGCCCGAAACATCGATTTTGCTGCTCGTCGGATGCTGCCTGAATTGCTGTGCTCTTCCAGCACCACTGATCCAGAATCTGGTTTCCAGCATCTGCAGTCAGAGTTTTTACCTTATGCAATTGTGTCTAGCATTAAAGTGTTTCAGCCCATTTTGCTAATGTTAATGCAGACTCTTCAATTGGAGCTGATTTGTTTTCATCCCACTTGTTTGTGCTTTCTTTATATCCTTAGACTTGTTTTAAAAAGGATGTGTAACAATCCTTGCCTCCATATGCACTGGTGCTGGAAACTGGGTTGTACTGATGCTATTACTGGCTGAAATGTACAAATGTAGTGAATATAAATAATTTGAAGTCTTCATCCACTGAAAAATAATGGCAAAGTAGTCTGCTTCTGCCGTGCAGCTGTGTATCAGAGCATAGTTATGACAGAGGTTAACAGGACAAACACAGATGATGTAATTAGATGGTCAAAATCCTTCCTTTAGTGCTGGTCATGCAAGGAAGCTGAATCTTGCTGTTCTAATTGATTGCAAGATAAAAGTCAATGATGTGTAGCTGTGTTTCATATTATGTTTCAGTGCATTAGCATTTAACATAGTTATGCTTCAATTGAAAGTTACCTGTGATTCAAATTATTGAATTAGTTACTTATACTGCACATTACTGTTGCTTCCTGTTCTAATTTGAAGGCTATTTTAAAATTATGAATCATTGGCACTTGACTATCTTAATTTTTGTTTTCTCCTCTTGTAGCACAGTAAGCTGCCTCCAAACATCCTAGATTTTGATTAGTCCGACATGTAAAAAAACTTTCTCAACAGTTGAGTGAACAAAATTTTATTTCCCAAAATAAGTTAAAATGAGCTACTTGCAGAGTGTAAGCTGCACAGGATATCTAAATTTGAGTGATAGTGCATTCACATTGCAACTGTGCCGTTGGAGCAATGCATCACGCTTCATATTGGCATGCTGTTTCAGTGCAGAAATGTCTAAATCTGGGCCTGAGGCCTGACCTGATGGGGCACTAGGTAAAAACATAAGTCAAGTCATGTCTTGATACCCAACATTATGCTATATAAGACAGGAGTCATGTCCATGTGAAACCCAACTTTGAACTTCAATCTTGGTAGTCCCTTGGGATCAAGGATAACTTGCTTCCAATCAGTTTATTGAGTTCTGAAATGGCTGATAAATATGTGATTGAAAGACAAAAACAGAAATTGCTGGAGAAACTCTGCAGGTCTGGCTGCATCTGAGGAGAAACTAGTGTTAGCATTTTTGAATCCGGTCTGATTCATCTGATAGTCACTGGCCTTGAAACGTTAACCGTTTGTCTCTGCAGATGATACCAGACATGCTGTGTTTCTCCAGCACTGTCTTTGATTTGTATCTCCAGTGTGTGCAGTTCTTTATTTTAGTGTTATCTACAGAATCCTCCACAAGTAGGCTGGAGGCACTAGAAGGATTAGACAGACCAGATGTTATAAAATTTGTGTACTTTCCCTACTTCGCTGATTTTGCTTCTGTGTGAAGTTGTTGGTGTGCTTGATGCCTTCCTGGCTGCGCTGGTTGGTGTTACTGTCATGTTACACT
The DNA here is from genome assembly GCF_037043375.1 of Chiloscyllium plagiosum. Lineage (NCBI taxonomy): Eukaryota > Metazoa > Chordata > Chondrichthyes > Orectolobiformes > Hemiscylliidae > Chiloscyllium > Chiloscyllium plagiosum. The sequence goes on along the minus strand of NW_028270151.1, from coordinate 19,107,780 downwards.
TCTGGGATGCTGGAGACATTCCTAAGGTATTTCCTTTCCACTCCTGGGAGTTTGCTGCTGTGAATGAGTTCTAAGTAGAACAGGTTTTTGGGGAACCCAGAGTCATGATGCTGGGGAAGTTGACTTAGGTGTGGATGCTGCTGCTAGGCAGTGGTGCTTGACACCAGATTGAGGAATCTTATGAAGAGGCCACTGATGGTAACTTTCCAATGTGTTACCTATTTTCAGTTTCAAATGCAAAGAGGAATGTTGGTATCACTGCTGCCCAGTATGCCATGATCATAACCTCTAGTTTGAAAACCTGATCTTCAAATTCCCTTCTCGATTGGCCAAAGATTGAGCAGGCGTATTGAGAATGATATTGATTTGATTTGATTTATTGTTGTCACATAAAGCTAAGAACACTGAAAAGTTTTATTTTGTGTGCAATATACAGATCATAACATACAAGGACTTAGAGATCATAGTGTTTAGATAGGGTGAGGCATACAAGGTTATGGCTTTTGGAGCTGGTTGGAAGGGGACCTTAGATTTCTGATTGAATAACTCTGACTCTGACAAAGTGTTTGAAGTCAGCATGCTCCATTATGTATGTTACCTGTCCTAAATCCAATTAAAATTCCATTGATAACTCTAGATAATGCTTATTCTTTGAGTAGTGTGAGTGAAAAATGTTAAACTGTGTAAATAATTTCACTACTTTCCACTTTTTCCATTCTCTCTCTTTCTACTGTCTCTGGATATTGCATAGGTCAGGAGCTACAAGAACATGTGACCAATTCAATCAAATAATTTGGTGTCCAAGAATTCCTAAAATCCACATCTATTAATTCCAACACTTTTTTTTTATTAAGGCTCTTTTTCTCCAAAGGTTTTGACTCCTGCTCTTCGGTTTCCAAATGAGGTGGTTGTAATTTGACTGTCCCTTATCTAAACAGTTATCCAAGCTAATAATACAGGTGAATCTGTTGAAATATTCATGGTGAGATGATCATGATCCTGAGATGATCCTGTTCTTTTCCAACTCATTGGTGGGGTCAAGCAAGCAAGGAAGAGGCCTGGTGTCACATCCATATTTTGTTTCAGCACTGCAGTTCTAGGCTTCAATATTACAGTTGTCTTAAGTGCTATCTTCCCCTCACCAGTTGTGAATATCATACCATGGTAGCAGGAAGAGGTCATCTGGCCCATTGTCACTATTATGGCCACTTCAAAGCATTATCTGAATCATTTCATTTATTCTACCCTTGCTCTGCAAATTTTCTCTTGTGGATGTTACTGTAATCCCACTTATCCACTGATTGATTGATTGTTATCTGCAGATCCATGTACGTGCAAGATCGGTCTCAGACTTCATCTAGCGTTTTCCAATTGACTTGTCTGATCTGATCATAAAGTCCTTTGGATAGTTACATTGGAGTGGTATCCATGTTTTGTTATCTGTGGCAAGTCCATGCTCTGTTCCCTATGAAAAACAAGAATTTGATCTATGAAAGGATGAAGGAACTGATATCATGTTGAAGCATAATATGCTCAGTTTCAAAGAAATGCTCATCTTTTTCAATCCTAATTCTTTCATGCATCACAGTTCCCCAGAGTGCGAAGTTTAATTATGCAGCTTCTTAATGTGAAGCACTTGCAAATTCTGAAAACAAAAATGCCTGTCGGTGAAGCCTGTTGAATAAGCAACAGCTAAGGTTGTAAAACAGTGGTTCGAAGTTTGCTTACATTGCACATTGAATCCCAGCTCACTGATTGCATCGAGTGTAGTTTTCTGCCTGTTTCTTGAGGCTGATGTACAGAATGGATTGTGTTCCACTGTCTAGAAGGGGCAATAACTCTGAGATTGCAGTTTTAATGAATTAATCTGTAGATGGAGAGACTGCAGCTTGTCTATTTACCTTGTTGATATCAGCTAAACCTCTTGATTGTCTATTTTTAGGGTGCAGCCAGGTTCCTGTTACCACTTGTACAATGGTTTGCGGGAGAGCCTTCTGGATGATTATCAGCTTCCAGAAATCATGAGGACTCCACTTGAAGAGCTTTGCTTGCAGATCAAGGTTAAAAAATAATTACTGGTTGATAAATTTAAAGTATCTTGTCAATTGTCAGCCAAATAGGTCAATTAATGTTTGAATATTGTGACATTATCATTATTTTATATTCCTGAATAGGAGCATAGAATAAAAGAGAAGACCTCTAGAAACATCCTAAGTCCTTTTGACTTAATGATTCATGATCCTGTCCTCCTAGCACAGTTTGTAATGTTGATGTGAAGAAGCAAGCAAACCTTAATTCAGTGTGTTCGTCACTGATTCTGATCTTCTGAATTGAGGGGATTGGAGTAAAACTTTCCATTGTATGCTTTCCCTTATTAACTGTGCACTGTTTCCCACTTTTGGTTGCTCAGACTGTTAAATATTTGTATGGTGGTAAGGGTGAAGAAATATCTTAGTCATGTTTCAGTTATTGTACTGTCTCCAACAGGTTTGGTGATCTACTGAGGTACTGATTCTCTGCCTTCATAGCCTGATGGTTATGGTGTTGGATGAATCCAGTCATTGGAAATTTAGATCCTGCCCTGCTAGTAAACCTCAACTTTTTTGTTGTTTAGAAATCTGTCTGACTCAATCTTGAATATATTCAGTGACCCAACTTACACTGTTTTCAATGTGTATATATTCCCTTCACATGGTGAAAAGTCTTCTGTTGCTTCACTTGAGAGTGTTTGAAAATTGAGTTTGAGGTACTGTGTACAAGCTACCGGAGATGAAAGAAGGCACTGTTCAAAAGAGTGTTTTTAAAGAGCAGGAAAGGTTCAGTCAGGTGGAGTAATTCACAGCAGGCACTCTGAGTGAAGAGCTGTGATGGCTGGAACGTTTGCCAGTGTTGAAGTTAATGAAGAGCAGAGTCTCCGAGCTCCAATTTTAAAAAAAAAGGGAATGCACCCTTACGTGACTTCGTACTAACAATGTCGAAGGGGTTCCACGAATCAATAATATATTGAGTCTGTGAATTGGCTGATTCTCCTTTGTGTGCATAGAATCCCTACAATGTGTGAAAATGCCCTTCGGCCCAACAAGTCCACACTGACCCTCTGAAGAGTAACCCACCCAGACCCATTCCCCCGACCCTATATTTACCGCTGACTAATGTACCAAAGCTACACATCTCTAACACTATGGGGAATTTAGCATGGCCAGTTCACCTAATCTCCACATCTTTGGACTGTGGGAGGAAACTGGAGTACTCTGAGGAAACCCACGCAAACACTGAGAGAATGTGCAAACTTCCATACAGAGGTCACCCGAGGCTGAAATCTAACCCGGGTCCCTGGTGCTGTGAGGCAGCAGTGCTAACCACTGAGCCACCGTGCTGCCATTGCGATATATAGAAATGAAAGCAAATTGATGGGAGAGATAAAGAAAGAGGAGGTTTCATGTATAAAGAACAGGTCAGATCGCTTTTCTCTAATTCACCATTTATACTGATGTCAGTCTGCAGTTATTGGGTGATACAGCATTAAGTCAGCTGAAATTCTTCAATATTTCGAAGTTCTTTTACATAGCATTAAACTTTTGATTTTTTGACCTGTTTATTTAATAGAGTTAGAGAGATTCCAATCCATCTTGGCTGCAGATATGTGTACACAGTTGCTGCTCCTTCAAAACATGTATCATCTGACTTTGATGTTGATGGTTGCAGAATACAGTATACTTAGCTCGCTCATTCATTCACATTTTACCTAGCTGTAAATTTAAATAAATTTGACTCCTGTAGGTTATGAGACTGCCTTTTCCTGTTTTGGCTTTTTAAGTGAAACATCTACTGTTTGTATTTGAACTGTTTAAGTAAAAGTTTTACAGATTAAATGATATTCCAATTTTATGTAATTAGAGCATTTAAAGGTGTAGGTAGTAATTCAACCAGAATTTTCTCTTATAATCAAAGTTTATTAAAAAAAATGCAGGTTGACTGAGGGATCTTCAATCGTTGTGTGGGACATTTTTTATTAACCAATGGCTTTTAATGTTGCCATAGATTTTAAATCTTGGCCGAATTGCCCAATTCTTGGAAAAGGCAATGCAGCCTCCATCGAAGGAAGCTGTTAACCTGGCTGTGACCCACCTTAAAGAGCTGGTAAGTATTTGCTGACTAGTGTGGGATGGACAAGTCAGCTAATAGGCAAGCCTAGCTCCTTCTGTTGGTTAACTGTAGAATTGCGATTTACCCTTTGTCACCACAGTGACTGCACTCGTGCCGTTCAAGTCCTGAGTGTTGGAACACAGCAAATCAGAGCTCAGTAGACTTTTTGTCTCCTCTAGTCTCTACGAGCTCTTTGATAATATGTCCATTTAGTCTGACTTTCCTGCTTTTCTCAGTCACTGAATTTTTTTAGGCTATCAAATGTTATCCAAATAATTCCCTTTTGAAAGCTACTCAGTCATAGACAATCTCAATACAGAAAAAGACTCTTCAGCCCATCAAGTCTTTGTCAGTGAAAAGCAAGCACCTAACTTTTCCAAATGCATTTTTGTCCTATAACCTTGTATGTTTTGGCATTGTAAGTGTAGGTGTGTAAATACTACTAAAATACTGAGTGTTTCTGCCTCTACCACTTTTACAAGCATTGAGCTTACCACCCTCTGGGTGAAAAAGTTTCTTTACATCCCCTCTAAACCTCTTGCCCCTTGGCTTAAATTCATGCCTCTTGGTCATTGATCCTTTCACCAAGGGAAAGGATTCCTTTGTAACCTATATTTGGCCCCTCAATTTTATACATTTCAATCATGTCCCCCCTCAGTCTCCTCTACTCTAAATAAACCATCTCTCTCACTAGCTATAGCTGTCCAGCTCGGGCAACATTCTAATATATCTCCTCTACACACACCATTGCAATCACATCCCTCCTACAATGTGGACTTCAGAACTGTGCTGAATATTGTGATCTAAACAACATTTAAACAGTTCCAGTTTAACTCCCCGTTCTTAAATTCTATGCCCCAGCTAATAAAGAAAGTATTCCGTATTCCTTCCTCACCACTTTATCTACCTTTCCCACTACCTTAAGAGACCAATGTATATGCATACCAAGGTGCCTCTGATCCTCAGAACTTCCCAGGGTTATACCATTCTTTATGCATTTCATTCCTTCTTTATCCTAAGTGCATCATCTCATACTTATTCAAATTGAATTAAATTTGCCATTGATCAGTCCATCTGCCCAGGCTGCCTATATCATTTTGGAATCTAAGGCTGTCCTCGCTATGTATCATCCTACTAATTTTCATATCATCCACAAACTTAATCGTCAACCTTCCTATATTCAAATGTTAACTCATCTATGTATAACAAATCAGCAAGAGCTCCTACACTGATCCTTGTGGAACCCCACTGGACACAGGCTTTCATTCAAAAGCGATCTTCAACTATCACCTTTTTTCTTACTGCCACTCAACTAATTCTGGATTTATTGAGCCAAATTTCCCTGGAATCCCAGTGGCTTTTAACTTTGCTTTCAGTCTCCCATGTGGGATCCTATCAAAAGCGTTGCTAAAGTCCACATAGACTACATCAAAAACCATACCCTCATCTCCACACCCGGTCACCTCTTCAGAAAAATTCAATCAAGTTCGTCAGACATGACCTCCCTTTCTTTTAAAAAAAAAACCATGCTGGCTGTCCTTAATTAATCCCTGTCTCTCCAAGTGCAGATTAATTCTGTGTGTCAGAATTGTTGTTGAATCTTTCTTCTCAGGCAGTTTGTTCCAATTCCTAACCATTCATTGCATAAAAGATTTTCCTCCTGTTGCCTGTTGTTCTTTTGCTAGCCACCTCTAATCTATGCCATATTGCCAACCACTCGAAGGTTGTTAGAAACAGTTTGTTGTTATTGACCTCACTGATTGTTTGAACTGACACAAGGAAATGGGGTGAGTCATGTACAAATAGGAATTTCTCCCATTACATCCTGGAGCCACTGGGCAAAAATGGGATTTGATTTATCTTGAGAGGGCAGCATAGCTGAATATTGCTTCATATGTGGGCGGCACGGTGGCACTGTGGTTAGCACTGCTGCCTCACAGCGCCAGAGACCCGGGTTCAATTCCCGCCTCAGGCGACTGACTGTGTGGAGTTTGCACATTCTCCCCGTGTCTGCGTGGGTTTCCTCCGGGTGCTCCGGTTTCCTCCCACAGTCCAAAGATGTGCAGGTCAGGTGAATTGGCCATGCTAAATTGCCCGTAGTGTTAGGTAAGGGGTGGATGTTGGGGTATGGGTGGGTTGCGCTTCGGCGGGGCAGTGTGAACTTGTTGGGCCGAAGGGCCTGTTTCCACACTGTAAGTAATCTAATCTAATCTCATTTATCTCCTAAGGAGACACTGTTTTGTGACTTAGTTGCCCTTTCGTTTTGTTTTTAGCCTTTTGAATTTTTTTAGTCCCTTCTATATTGCTATTCCATTCACTTGGCAGCTGGAGAAGATGTTGTCTGCAAGATGCACTGTAGTGACTCAGGTTATTTCCACACCACCTTCCAAACTAGCAACCCTTACCATCTGAAAGGACTTGGGCAGCAAGTTCATCAGAGCACCACCTCTTCCAAGGACCCCTTTAAGACACATGCCAACCAGCTTTGTACTAATCACTGGATGCATGCAGGCACCACCACCTGTGGTGAGGTTTGCAAATCCAGCATTGAGCTATTTAATCATCTCAGGACCCATATGTCTGGAATGGAAGAAACATTTCTAGGGACTGCCTAATTTGAGTCACAACTTGGGGAACACCTAAATGGCAGAGTCACTAAATCAATACTTTGCTTCAGATTTCATGGTGGAGGAAGCGAGTACTATCCCAACAGTAATGCAGAGCTTGTAGAAAGGGAGAAACTTTGAATAGAACTAGTAGCATCAAAATACAGAGGAATCTAGGCATACAGGTCCACAGCTCACTTAAAGTGGCAACAGAAGTGGGTAAGGTGGTATAGAAAGCAGATGGCATGCTTGCCTTCTTTGATCTGGCATAGAATATAAACATTCACAGCTGTAGAGAACATCAGTTGGGCCACATTTGGGATATAGTGTACAGTTCTGGTCACCACACTACCAGAATGAAGTGGAAGCTTTGGAGCGGGTACAGAAAACAGTTAACCAGGATAATGCCTGGTTTGGAGGGTGTTAACTATGAGGAGAGATTGGGTAAACTGATTTGTTTCCACTTGAATATTGAAGGATGAGGAGCGACCTGATAGAAGTTTACAAAATTGAGAGGTATGGCTAAAATGAATAGTTAGCGCCTTTTTTCCCCAGGGCAGAAATGTGAAATGCTGGGGAACGCAAGTTAAATATGAAAAGGAGTAAGTTTCAAGGAGATGTGAGAGACATGTCTTTTATACAGAACATGACAAATGCCTAGAGTATTCTGCCAGAGGAGGTGGAGGAACTAGATACAATAGCAACATTTACAAGTTACAGTGAGTCATAGAGGTATATGGCATGGAAACAGACCCTTCACTTAAACTTGTCCACGCTCACCAGACACCTTAAATCTTGTCCCATTTGCCAGCATTTAGCCCATATCCCTCTAAACAGTTCCTAAATATACCAAACCAGATGCCTTTTAAATGGTGTAATTGTCAACAGCTTATAAAATGGTAACTATTGCTCTTAGAATTCTAGGAAATCAGCTCCAACACTGAAAATACCTCAAAAAAGCGAAGCTCTTACAGCCACAGTTTTTTCCTGTCCTCCATCTTGGATGAGTTTCTCGAAAGATATTTGAAGAGGCAGGGGATAGAAAGATGTGGACCCATATAGTGGCAAAGGATTTTTAGTTTAGCAAGGTGTCATGTGTCAGTGTAGTCTTGATGGGCCAAAGGACCTGTTCTATGCTGTTTTTTCTTTGTGGAAGTCCAGCAATTTGACCCAGTGGTGATTAAGAACAGCCAATATATATCCTATATGAGGATGATGTTACTTTGAGGGGATGCCTGAGGTGGTGTTCCCCTGCAAACTAGATTTTTTTTTAGATTAGATTACATTACTGTGTGGAAACAGGCCCTTCGGCCCAACAAGTCCACACCGACCCGCCGAAGCGAAACCCACCCATACCCTTACATTTACCCCTTACCTCTTTGGACTGTGGGAGGAAACCGGAGCACCCGGAGGAAACCCACGCAGACACGGGGAGAACGTGCAAACTCCACACAGTCAGTCGCCTGAGGCGGGAATTGAACCCTGGTCTCTGGCACTGAGAGGCAGCAGTGCTGCCCACTGATCTTGTCCTTCCAGTTGATCAATGTAACATGGTTTGGAAGATGCTGTTGGAGGAGACTGAGCAAGTTGCTGCAATCATTGTTGTGGGTAGCCCACTCTGTGTTGGTGGTGGATGGAGTTGGTTTCCTTTTCGGCTGCATGTCTCAAAACTGACCTAAAACATGGGAAAAACTTTGAGCCACATGGACAAGCAGATGTTTATGACCGTAGGGATACAAATTTTTATTACGTTAGTTTTCATTTAGTAACAGATTGTGTGGTATCTGCAACGCCAAGAATTTTAAATTTCATTTTTTTCCCTTCCTGACAGAATGCTTTGGATAGGAATGAAGAGCTTACTCCACTTGGGGTCCATTTAGCTCGCCTGCCAGTGGAACCCCACATCGGGAAGATGATTCTGTTTGGAGCATTATTGTGCTGTCTGGATCCGGTTCTCACCATTGCAGCCAGTCTCAGCTTCAAGGATCCATTTGTGATCCCGCTGGTAAAGTGTTAAAATTATTGCCAAGATGATGCAAGAGCTAAAGCGAACAAAATCAGAAACTGCTGGAAAAACTCAGCCAGTCTGTGGCAGCGCCTTCATTGGACCTGAAATGTTAATAGACAATATTAACTCTGCTTTCTCTCCACAGTTGCTGCCAAATGCTCTGTTTTTCCAGCAATTTGTTTCTGATTTCCAATATCCACAGTTCTTTGGAGTTTTTTTTTGTTTCAGATCTAAAGGGGTTACTTTATTAGAATTTGTTGCGTAGGCTAGCTTGTCCTCCCTTGTATGTTGAAGATTGAGATTATCTAAAAGCTGAATGAAATGATTTGATACAGTAGGTAGTGAGAAACTAGTTCCCCTGATGGGCAGTGTGCAGAGCAAGAGTCCAGACCCATTAAAATAGAGCAAGACCAGTTAGCAAGCAGTCTTTCATGTGGATTAGAGGAAATCTGAAACTCCCTCCCTGAAATCATGTTGAGAAAGGTAAAAAGTTTCAAAACTAAAAGTGGTAGATTTGTATTGATCTAGGATAATGGAATGTTATGGAAATGTGGAAGATGGATTTAAAGCACAGACTTACCATGCTGTAATTGAATGATTGAACCTACTCGAGCCTAAATGATGTTCTTCTTGTCCTCTGTACTGATTAGATTTGCTTGATGCCTTTACAGATCTATCGTCAGAGTTGGGTATTACTTGTACATTTAATCTTTTTTTGGGAAGTGTTGATGTTGGTCTATCTCCATTTATCTTACTCAATGATTGCCAACCCTTTTCTGGGCTTATTCCAATCCAAGCATTGCAATACTGCATTCAGGCAAGCTGAATAGAAAGGAATGGTAACACAACTCTCTGATCACGTTACCACAATGCCTCAGTATTTCACACATTGAATTACATCAGTTGTGGAGTCATTTTCAGTATAATCGAACAGCAGGGGGGGCTGTTAAAATATATGCTATTTTAGAGGTCTGCTTCGATTTTTATTTTTTTTTTGTTTGAGGATGCAAGATTTTTCTCCCTAACAGCATTGTACAGAGCAAGAGTTTTATAAAAGGTTAAATGTTTCTTCAGTTTAACCTGTTTTTGTGCTGCTCACAGGGTAAAGAGAAACTGGCTGATGCAAAACGCCGGGAATTATCGAAGCAGTCTCGGAGTGACCACCTGACTGTGGTAAACGCGTTTAAGGTAGGCACTGCTTAAATATGCAACAAGGAAAATGCAGAGACAGATCTATAAAAAGAAACTGCTGACATTTCAGTGGCAGTTAGCATCTTGTACGTAAGATCAGTGAATGTTTGAAAACTATCTTATCAGGGACATATGGAGGTGCTGTCCTTTATATTAAAAAAAAATCTGAAACTCTTTATTAATATTGTCCTCCGAGGTTCTTTTTGTATTTTCGTTTGAAGTGTAAGACGACATCTCTGTGACATCTTTCGTAGCCTCAACAATGATCTAGCTAAGTTTGAGTTGCAATCACTGTAACAAACACACTGGGCTGTTTGAGTGCAACAGGCTCCTAAGCATGCTAATATGATAACTGGATCATCTCTTTGACATTGGCTGAGTGACAGATATTCGCTCCAGCACAGTGGAGGATTCCCTTGTTCTTCTTTGAAATAAGGCTATGCAACCTTTACATTCACCTGCGTACTGATGGAACCTTGGCTTCATGTTGCATCTGAGAAACCATGGGATGCTCTCCACTGAAAGATCAGTTTTGATTTTCAGCTTCTGCATCTGAGTGGGACTTCTTCTGAACTCTAAAATTGGAGTGCATCCCACTAAGTCGTGGCTAACATTTTCACTGAGGACTGGGATGAAAAAGGGCACAGTAACATGTGTATTTCCAATGATTGAGAAATGCAAAGTTGGAGTGCAGCAAAACTCTGATTCTGATGAATGCTAATAATGAGAAAGGGTTTTGCTGGAGATGGTAGGGGGAGCAGAAGGTAACAAAAAGACTTGCACGTGGTTCTTAAACTCTTGTGATGAGGCTTGAATCCAGATTAGCAGATTCCTGTTTCCGACCAAATAAAGAGTGGGAATCCCAATAAGATTTATTTTTCATTTCCTCTTGCCGCAGGCAAAATTTCCAAGGTCAACCACACTCCCCCGTGCTTATTTATTGGTCAGTTTGCTCAATGAATTTACTGAAATGCAGAAAAAGAGTCATTGCATCAAAATGTTAACTGCTTATCTCTCCACAGATGCTGCCACTTGTGCTGAGTTCCTTCTGCACTTCCTGATTTGATTAGAGAAAATCTCCAGCATCTGCACTTACCAATATATTTATATTGGTTCTATATTCCATGACATTTCATTTTCTCCAATGTTTTGGCAATTTCACTGTAAGCTTCTGTTTCCTATTTCTGTGAAAAGGGAAAGCTGGTGATTTCTCTTGACCACTGTAGACTCTGAAACAGGTAAAGGTGGCGTTGGGCTTTTCTGTGAATTGCCTGCCTCTGTGACTTGCATATAGTGTATGATCATTCTGGCAGTTGCTTGATAGGTGAGCCCAGATCCCAACTGTGAAAGCTGCCATAAAGTGGTGAGAATTGGAAGATAATAATCAGCAATGTCAGATTAGCAGATACATATAACTAATTGTGTATCACTTCTCATTCGTTTCCATGAGTTCATTACCATATGAATTAAGAGCAAGAGTAGGCAGTTCGGTCCTTTGAGCCTATTTGACCATGATCATGACTGATCTTAACCTGGCCTCGACTCTAATTTCCTGCCTGATCCCCATAGTCCTTTATCATGCTTTTCATCAGAAACATATATCTATTTCTTTCTTGAATCTATTGATTGATTTCTGCTTCCACTGCACTCTGGAGCAGTGAGCTCCACAGCTTCACAACCCTCTGAGTTGAAGTTTCTCCTCATATCAGTTTGAACCCACTTCCTCTCACTCTATATCTATGACCTCTTGTTCGCAATTCTTCACAAGAGGGAGCATCTGTTCAACATCCCCTTTCGCATTTTATATACCTCACTCCAATTTCCCCCTCATTCCTTTGAACTCCAGTGAGTACAAACTGAGAGTCATGGAGGTCTCAGTGATTTGCTGCTTGATGAACTTCTGCTACTTTCTTTATCTATTTTTCAAATAGGTTTGGCAAGAATTATAAAATATACTTTAGGTTGACATCACCGTACATGTTGCAAAACAACTTGAATTGCTGTGTTGAATTGTGCTGGTACTATCTATTTCATACTGTGGGACAATGGATGCCACCCTCTCATCTTGGCTTAATGACCTTGGTTGTTATCCCGCACCTTTGTTACCTAAATTTATGCTGCTTCCGTCTCTGCCTCTGCCTCCTGTCATTCTGTTTGTCTGGCCTTAGATGGAATTTCCAGTCTTTCCATGCAAAAAATTCCCTTGAACCTTCCTTTTCTTTTACCCGAATGATATTCTGTCGTGAGTTTTTGCCAGATTGTTCTGTTGAATCTGTCTAATTGATGAGTGCTGCTGCTTTCAGGGCTGGGAAGAAGCAAAAAGGAGAGGTTTCAGATCAGAGAAGGACTACTGCTGGGAGTACTTCCTTTCTCCAAACAACCTGCAGGTGATGAATCTCTTAAACTGACTTTACTCCTCAGAATAAAGAGGAATTAATGACAAATGTTCAAAAATATGCGGGCTTAAGTAGACCAGATTAGGAGTAATTGAATGGGTGGGTCATTAGCCAGGGGAGCCAGATTTAAGGTTATTGACAGAATCCAAAAGGGATATGAAATTTCTTTTTATGATCTGGAATACACTGCCTGTAGCAAATTTATTCATCTCTTTGAGAAGAGAATTGGAGATGTAATTGAAAGTAAATTTTTATTGGCTGTTGGTAAAAGTTGGGGAAGAATGAGACTAATTGGCTCACTTGTTAACGGAGCAGATGCAGTGAGCAGAATGGCTGCCTGCTGTGCTGCATAATACTGTGATTTGAATGAGGACATGAGAGGAGTCATGTGGCACAATGGTATTGTCTCTACTTCTGAACCATGCGGCCTGGATTCAAGTCCCACCTGCTCCAGAGGTTAATTTAGAAAGTAGAAACTATGGTCGTAGGCAGATGTTGGGTCAGGCCACAAACGGGGATAACCAAAGGTTGGGGATAAAATAGTATTTAAAGGATCTGACAGAACTGAAGGAAAGTGAAAAGTATGAAGTGAGTTTTAAAGAATGTACTTTCTGTATTTCGTAGCTTTCTGTTGAGTTTTGAGGATGTCAGATCAGTTATGAGGAACTGAACTCTCCCTAATGTGACTATTCAAATTTTGGCTATATCATACAGATGAGTTGACTGAGGATTCTTGGTCAGACACCAGTTGCTATTATCTGTGTGGAATCCCCTCATGGCAGTTATGAGGTCTTGAATACGTTGGAGAATTGTTTTGAAATAACCTTTTGCTTATTGTGTCACTGCAGATGCTTCATAACATGAAAGGTCAATTTACTGAACACCTGCTGGTGGCTGGCTTTGTCAGCAGCAAGAATCCTCGAGATTCCCAGGCAAATATAAATTCAGGTAAATGACAGGGAAAATAAGCCTTAGTAAAATCTCAGTAAGGATGACAGTTTTGTGTGTGTGTGTTTAGTCTTCTGAAATAGTATCTGTTCTGTTCCGACAGAAAACGAGAAGCTAGTTAAAGCTGTGGTATGTGCGGGCTTGTATCCGAAAGTGGCAAAAATACGACCGAGTTTCAGCAAGAAGAGAAAAATGTGAGAAAATTAACCTTTCACATGCAATGTAACCTGACAGATTTGGACCTGAGTCAGAAAGAAAAGAGAATCTCACCTAAATCCAGCAGAAAATTTAACTGAAATTTCTTTCTCCAGTGAGTTTTTAGGATGAGGATCTTATAATCCTAGGGTATAGTTGATGTGGAGAATTTGAATGTCTTTAAAGGAAAACCTGATGTGGAGGCGCTGGTGTTGGACAAAGTTAAAAATCTCTCAACACCAAGTTATAGTCCAGCAGGTTTATTTGGAAGTACTAGCTGTGGAGCACTGCTCCTTCATCAGGTGGTTGTGCAGCTGGATCATAAGACACAGAACGTATAGCAAAATATTATAGTGTCATGCAACTGAAATGATATATTGAAAAACCCTAGATTGCTGTTAAGTCTTTCATCTTTTAGAATGGGTTGCAGGTTTCAGTTCATTAATATGCTAGTCCCAGAACTACTTTTAAGTCTGACATCTCCCTTAAACCTTCCTCCAATCACCTTAAAATTATGCCCCCTTGTGATAGCCATTTCCGCTCTGGAAAACGTCTCTGACTATTCACTCTATCTATGCTACTCATCATCTTTTACATCTCAATCAAGTCACCTCTCACCCTTCTTCATTCCAGTGAGAAAAGCCTTAGTTCCCCCCCAACTTACTTCATAAGACATGCCCTCCAGTCCAGGCAGCATCCTGGTAAATCTCCTTTTCACCCTTTCTAAAGCTTCTACATCCTTCCTATAATGAGGCGACCAGGACTGAACACTATATTCCAAGTGTGATCTCAACAGGGCTCTATGAAGTTACAGCATAACCTCATGGCTCTTAAACTCAAACCCCCTGCTAATGGAAGCCAGCACCCCATGTGCCTTCTTAACAACCCTATCAACCTGGGTGGCAACTTTGAGGGATCTATAGACATAGCCCCCGAGATCCCTCTGTTCCTCCACACTGCCAAGAATCCTATCTATACCCCTGTATACTGCATTCTAATTTGACCTTCCAAAATGAATGACTTCACATTTTTCCAGGTTGATTTCCATCTGCTCCTTATCAGACCGGTTTCGCGTCCTGTCAGTGTCTCATTGCAACCTTCAACAGGCCTCCACACTATCCACAACTCCACCAACCTTTGTGTCATCAGCAAACTTACTAACCCACCCTTCTACTTCCTCATCCAAGTCATTTAAGAAAACATCACAAAGATCAGAGATCCCAGAACAGATCCCTGCGGAACACCACTGGTCACCAAGCTCCAGGCGGAATACTGTCTACTACCACCCTCTGTCTCCTATAGGCCATTCAATCCTGTATCCAGACAGATAAATTTCCCTTTATCCCATGGCCTCCTTACTTTCTGAATGAACCTACCATGGGGAACCTTATCAAACACCTCGCCAAAATCCATGTAAACCACATCCATGGCTCTACCTTCAATGTGTTTTGTCACATCCTCAAAGAATTCACGAAGGCTTCTGAGGCATGTTCTATTACTGTACAAATATATGCATTTAGGCTGTTAAATAGCTTTTGGCTTCCAGACAAATATTATACAAAATTCAAGCTTTCTTTTCTATTTGGAATTAGAAATTTAAACAGTCATTCAACATGTTTTAATTTTCAGGTATTTGTGTCAGTGTTTAAGTAATCTGCTTGTAATGTTTCAGCTCACTCCAAACAAAATTGCAGAAGTGAAAGGAATGCAATAAGTACAACTTGAGCTACTTTGTCCTTTGGTGTGTTAGTTTCCAGTGAGGCCTTCCCAGGTTGTTTGTTGGTCAGTTCCCTCTGTGTTAGATTTCCTTCAGTTTCTCAGATGCTGCTGGAGGTGGAATAGAGGTCAAAAGTATGCACTTGTCCCACTCAATTTTCCTGTGAAATGATGGCTGAAGAAGATAACAGAAGAAAGCTGTGATCCTTACAATCCTATTTTCCCCATTAGAGAGTCCTTCCCTTTTTACCAGATTTCCTATTTTCTCATGAAGGCTGCACTTGAGGCTCCTGCAGGGATTAAAGACACTGAAAACCTTCTGGTAACTTGCACAAACGTCCAGTTTTAGCGAGATTATCAACATCCTGTTTGAATATGATTAGAAAAGAGATGTTAAGATTCTGCCTTGATTTTTACTTTCATGACCTTTACTTTCATGAATTCTCAGCACATGGACTGTTTTTTCGCACCTTCATCCATGAGTGCACATTCACATAGTCCCCCATTCACATATAATCATATCTTCTCATTGCAGGGTCAGTGAATATCATTCCAGAACCCTGCCTATCTTTTCCTCTCTCCCTAGCCTAGCTCAATTATTGGAGGCTAGCACCTGCTCTCAGATCAACTCATTCAATAGAGATGGACAATAGAACCGAAGATCTCCTGGCCAGAAGGACTTAGTGACAGCCTGGGTAGTGTCTTTTCACTCAGTCAAGCCACTTACTCTTTATTACATTCCCTAGGGTGATAACTGATAGGAAATAAGTACATTTTCCTTTTGGATACGTAGAAAATGCTTACTAAATACGTAAAAATTTAAGTATTTGGTGATGAATTTCCCTGATCATTTCGCTCTCCACTAAACTAATGGATAAGGTGCTCAATTTCTTGTAGAACTGTAAGCTGAGTCTTGACAATTCTTCCAGCAAAGCTTTGGTTGATAATCTGGTTAACGCATCTTTCATGTCCCAGATGAAATTCAACCCCACTGTCAGGAGCTCATATGCCATTACTGCTGTAAGAATCTTACCTAAATTCCCAGCACCTTGTGACCAATAGTCCTTTCTTTTGTGCTTTTAGGGTGAAAGTCTTTACCAAGTCAGATGGAAGAGTCAACATTCACCCAAAGTCTGTTAATGCTGAAGAAGGTGAATTTGAGCATAACTGGCTAATCTACCATTTGAAGATGCGGACAACCAGTGTGAGTGTTCCTATAAAAGACTCTCTGGCTGTCCTTCTCTGCTCTTCTGAATCATTCAGAATTGTTAGAGTATAATTATTCTACACATATAAGGGGCAGTTCCACAATCTGCTGCTCCTTTTGGGTGTGGCCCTTGTAACCGGAGCCTATGATATTGTCCTTTGGGCCCATGAGGAGCAGTGTGTTGTCTGTCTCCACAGACTACTTCCCCCTCAGTGATGGATTGTGTTATCACATCAGTGGGTTAAGGTTTTGGTGAAATACATCTAAATGTAGTTTTTTGTATGACAGTCCTTGATCTCTGCCTTCCTTTGGGAAGTGTCTCTCTCTCTGTCTCTTCCCCCGCCTCCCCGGCTGTCTCTCCTCTCCTTCCCCCCCCCCCCTCCCCCATCTCTTCTCTCCACCCCCCACCCCCACCCCCATCTCTTCTCTCCCTCCATCCCCCTCTGTCTCTCCCCCCCAACTGTGTGCTCTTAAGCCTTCCAGTGTACAATCTTGATGATAACATTCTTGTCTCAAGTCAGGAAGATGCAAGTTCAATCTGACGACACTGACACTCCCAGTGTGGGGAAAGGTACTCAGTGTTGGAGTTGTGCTATTGGGTGACATATTAGGCTGAGACTGGGCTCTCAATTGCACTACTTTGAAGAAGGATAGGGATAACATCTCGCCTGTTTCCTGGCCAATATTTACCTTCTCAACAATCTCACTAAAACAGATTATCTGATCACTGTCAACATCCTATTTAAGTATGATAAGAAAAGAGATATCCAGATTCTGCCTCAGCTCCATGATCTTTACTTTCCCACATTCCACCTTTTATGGGAGCTTTATGCAGTGCTCTGTTTCCTTTTATTATAGCAGTAAGCATGTGGCACGGTGACTCAGTGGTTAGCACTGCTGCCTCACAGCGCTAGGGACCTGGGTTAGATTCTAGCCTTGGGCGACTGTCTGTGTGGAGGTTGCACATTCTCCCCATGTCGGCATGGCTTTCCTCCAGGTCCTCCAGTTTCCTCCCACAGTCCAACGATGTGCCAGTTGGGTGAATTGGCCTTACTAAATTGCCCATAGTGTTCAAGGGAGTGCAGGTTAGGTGCATTCGTCAGGGGAAATGTCGAGTAATAGAGTAGGGGAATGGGTGTGGGTGGGATACTGTTCGGAGGGTCTTGAATTCTTGGGCCAAATGGCTTGTTTCCACACTGTAGGGATTCTGTTTTCTCTGTCCTGTGAACTTCAAGTGTACTACTTTGGCAGTAAATTGCTTTGGGACATCCTTAGGTTGTATATACACTTCTAATTATCATCACTTTTTAATCACTTAATTAAAACTTGTACAAATAGAAGTTGATCTTTCTTGAGTTAGAGGATAGAATTCCAGGTCTTGGAGGATTATTCCTGATGCACAACAAGACTGTTCAGATCTAGCCACACTCCCTTTAGTAATGTTTTGAGAAAAAGGAGTGTCTAAGACCATTTGTCTTTTTGGGATGCATATTACACCCTCTTCTTTCTGCAAAAAATGAGTGTTTAAAATGCAAATAGTTGGGAAGAGTTTATTGCTAACTTGTGTTTGATGCACATCTCATCATTAAGGATTTCTCAACTAAGGGTAGGTCACATTTGAGAGTTAAAATGTTCCCTTGTATTAAGTAATCTTGGGCTGTAAAATGAAAAAGGTGATAGTGAATCAGCTGCTTGTTTCACACTCTACCAAACTTTTTGAGACTTGGTAAATGTCATGGAAGAAAGTTGAGCAGGTACAGAATGGGCTGATTTGCCAGCACCCAGTTTCTGCTACTCTACCATGGAATTTAAAAGAAAACATTAAGAACATTCTGATTTGAAGTTGAAAAAGTAGCAGTGCTTCCCTATTGGATTCTATCCAAGATGAGTTATGCCTTCTGTAGAATTTGCAAATTGATTTTGAATCTCTTGACTGCCTGGGACGCAGTGGGTATACTGACGCTAGATTTTGTTCCCATCCTTACCCGATCTCTCTGTGCATTTGGGACTCGAATATATTCTGATGTCTGGCTCTCACAGCACTATTGAAGGAGCTCCCAGGTATTGCGTGAGTCAGTTTATATTGTTGCTGGGATGTTGACATCTTAACTGTTTTGCAGATCTACCTGTATGATTGCACGGAGGTCTCACCTTACTCCTTGCTGTTCTTTGGAGGAGATATTTCGATACAGAAGGAGCAGGACCAGGAGACCATCTCTGTGGATGAATGGATTGTGTTCCAGTCACCATCCAGAATTGCCCATTTAGTAAAGGTAAAATAAAAATTGGGGAATTATTGTGTCAATAGGTTGAAGTTCAAACTGATCTTCCTCTTTCAGTGACTGATGCTATCCTGCTGTGCATTTTCAATTTGTTTATTTATTTGAAGAAATTTCATTGTTATTCTTGGAACTGGATCAAGACATTATTATTCTGAACCTCAAGGAGAACTGCCTGTAAAACATTTATTTATAGTTTTTTTAAAGTATTGTTAATAATGAGAATATTTGACTGAATAACTAGTGAGGACCTGCTTCCAATGGTAGGAGGGTCAGTGCGAAGAGAACATTGGTTCATAATAATTAGCAAAACCCCACCAAGGAGATGCTGCCAATTTTATTTCAACACAGTGAGGTGCTCCAATCTGGAATGTGTTGCCTGAAAGTGTGGTGAAAATAAATTCAGTAGTAACCTTTGACAGGGAATTTCGTAAATACTTGGAAAGGAAACAAATGGTAATGCAATAGCGAAAGAGTCCTGTCAAAGTGCTGCTACAAGCACAATGTAGATTAGATTCCATTAGATTCCCTACAGTGTAGAAACAGACCCTTCGGCCCAACCAGTCCTCACCGACCCGCCGAAGAGCAATCCACCCCCCTCTGACTAATACACCTACTGAAAGGCCAGTACCTTACTTTAAAATTCAACAATTATCAACAAATTTTTGAGATAGATCAGGTCTGTGATTGCTCAAGTCCTTGCGTTTGCAGACAATTGAGTCAATCAGACTTTTGTTTTCCTAATTCAGTCTTGGAATGTAACTGCCATTGGCAGGACTGGCTTTTATTGCCCTTGTTCAACGGGCTGGCTCATCATATCTCTTCAGAGTGCAATTAAGACTCCACTCTGTTGGAATGGGATTGGAGTCACCTATAGGTTCAGACCAAATAAGGACAGTGGTTTACCTTTTCTAAAAGCCACGACCTGGGTTATTCAAGGCAATCTGTTGGTGTTATTTTTATTGCTCAGTTCCAGATTGCTTTAAAAAGAAGTCAGATTTTCAAACCACCATGGTGGGATTTGAACTGTCATTTTTGTAGAATGATGCAGCACAGAAAGGGGCTGTTCACCCCATCATGCAAGCTGTTTGAACCAGCTTCTGAAATAATCCAGCTGCTTCTGTGGAAATTTAGTCGCACCTCAAATTGAGCAGGCAGAAGCTTTTTTATTCTGCAGAGAGATGGTCTGTTATTTGGCCACTGAAGGTTATAGAAGTGATCTGATAGATGAATCTGAAGATGATTGTTTTAATTTGTGGATGAGGCCAGTTGTGCATTTAAAAATGCAAGATATTTGCCCAGATCTGTTGCCCAGATATTTTTCCATTGTGTGTCAGACAAAAGACAGGGAGCCAGCTCAGAATTTAATTAAACAAAAGTTTCTTTATTGAATACGTAATATAAAACATACATTCATTGCAATATTTACTATTTACTTAATTTAACTTCAGCTCTAACTCACTTCATTTAACTTCACTTTACATTACTTAACCCCTTTAACCCAACTCTAACTTTTAAAAGTTTGGCTTGAAACAAATACTACCCGATTTGAGTGAAGTGGCCAAATGTGTTTTCCACGTAGATTAGATTAGATTCCCTATAGTAAGGAAACAGGCCCTTTGGCTCAACGAGTTCACACCAGTCCTCCGATGAGTAACCCACCCAGACCCATTCCCCTACCCTATATTTGTCCCTGACAAATGCACATAACACTATGGGCAGTTTAGCATGGCCAATTCACCTGACCTGCACGTCTTTGGATTGTGGAGGAAACCCATGTTGATACGGGGCGAATGTGCAAACGCCACACAGTTGCCCGAGGTGGTAATTAAACCCAGACCCCTGGCGCTGTCAGGCAGCAGTGCTAACCACTGAGCCACGGTGTAGATCTTGCTTCATGGATCTTTGTTTTCTCTGAAGGTGACTTCAGCGCATGTGCCCCTCAAAAGTAGTCTTGAAGACTTCTCACGTGAAAAAAGCCTATTGTTATGCTAACCTATCAGAAAATGTGCTCCATTTCCAAAATGTTCTTTGGCACGCAGCCAATAAATTAATCAAAGCCTCATCACATTGTTAGGTCTCAGTCAATGGAGTTTACTGGTAAACAATTCCCAAATGTCTACACTAAACTGATAACATCTTGCTCCATATAAGGTTGTATGGTGTCAATTTGTCCAGAGACAACTATAAAATCTACCTTATTTGGTCAATGCAGGAAACTGCAAGTCCCAGCAGGTCTGGCTGCAGTTTTAACTGAGGTCAGAATTTAAACTAGCTTGACCAAAATTCCTGGCATGATTGGAGCTCATAACCAGTCCAGTAGCCATTTCTACAGCTAGCCACGTGAATGCGGTGACTAATAAGGTTACAGTAATTTTAGGAAAAGCATCTCCTCAGAGTGGTTAAAGGAATACTGGAATTAGGAGTTGGCTATTTGACCTGTTGAGTCTGCACTGCCATTTGATAAGATCTTGATGGACCTGGCTGTGGTCTCTAATCCATCTTCCCATCTGCATCCCGTAGACTTTGCTCCCTTAAAAATCAGAAATCTGTTGAACTCAGCCTGGATTAGATTCTACATGTAGAAATGCCGGTGTTGGACTGGAGGTGGACAAGGTCAGAAGTCAGACAACACCAGACTTATTTGAAATCACAAGCTTTCGGAGTTATTAGACTATAACCTGGTGTCATGTGACTTCTGACCTGGGTTAGATTCAATCACCCAAACTTCATTGTGCTCAGGGTGAGAGACATCCACAGACTAATGAACTTCTGAGAGATTAATATTTCTGTTCATCTCATAAAACTAAAATCTGTACCATGTGGTGCACTTGATGGGAATATCAGAGGTAAAATTAAGGGAAAAGCAACATGGGGTAGAAGGGAACAGATGGATGTATTTTATATATTAGTGATTGCAAATTCCTGAAGCCAAGTGATATCTTCCTCCTTTACTGGATTTTAAGGTATTAAGTCTGCCGCTTAATCTGTAACCCTCAGCAATGTGCAGCTTTGTGTTTGTCCACAAGTGCATAAGGGGTTTGTACTGCAGTCCCAGCAGTGGAGGTTGACTATGCAGAGGCCCTAGCTTTTGCTGAACTTGTTTAGCAAGCACCATTCTCAGTTTGAAGTCAGGGCTTGCTGCATCCGAACTTGTTTGTGACTTCCTGTATTACTGTTCCTTGATACAACAATGTCTGCTGGTAGAACTTGCTCAGATTGTTTGCTCCAAATGGGACACTAAAATGAAGGTGTGTTTAACAGGTATTTATGCAGTGGGCAAGTGAGGAACACTGTGGACTATTTCAACCAGCTTGAGTGATTTCATTAGTTGGAGGCAGATGTGTATGGGGAATGATATTTGAGAGACAACAAGGGGCAGTGAGTTAAGCAGAAGGTTTCCATTATGGTGCACCTAATTATATTCAGTTCTGTGTCAGCAGAATGTGAGATACCCTTTGCTAGACAAGTGCCCAGTTGTCTTGTAAAGTGTGGCAGAGCAAGTACTGAAGGAGGAGTGTTGTGACAGTGGTGTGCCAGGCTGATCCAGCAAGTTTGGATGGTAGGTTGTTTCCAGTTTTGCCATTTGCTGTTTTAGATTAGATTAGATTCCCTACAGTGTGGGAACAGATCCTTCGGCCCAACAAGTCCACACCGACCCTCCGAAGAGCAATGCACCCAGACCCATTCCCCTACATTTACCCCTGACTAATGCACCTAACACTATGGGCATTTTAGCATGGCCAGTGCACCTAATCTGCACATCTTTGGATTGTGGGATGAAACTGGAGCACCCGGAGGAAACCCACGCAGACACGGGGAGAATGTGCAAACTCCACACAGACGGTTGCCCGAAATAGGAATTGAACCCGGGTCCCTGGTGCTGTGAGGCAGCAGTGCTAGCCACTGAGCCACTGTGCGCGCCTGCAGACATTTCTGGAAAGATAGAGTTCTACCTGGAATCACTCCCAATCATGTTTGCCTATATGGCTGAGTTAGCTGAAGAGAGTTGATGAAAAGCTTGTTCACTCAGAGGGTGGTGGGAATGTAGTGCCTGGTGGGTAATCAAAGCAGGAAACCTCACAATCTTTAAAAAGTGCTTGGATGAGCACTTCAAGTGTTATAAGCCTCTGGGCCAAGTGTGGGTAAGTGGGACTTGTGTAAGTAGTATATTTTCAACAATACAGGCTTGATGGGCCAAAGAGCCTCTTCAGTGTAAGATTCTATGTGTTGGAGAAGCTGAAACGCTGGCATGGGCCTGTTCGGTTAAATGATCCACTGCCATGCAAAAATATTTTGTCACGCTGTCAAATAGTTTAATTATGTTCTTAGGTGAAAATCCAATGGCTTTCTGCTCCTGGTCAAGAGCCAGTGAATCCCCTTAGGTTTTAGACATTGAGAATGTGATCAAGTTCAGTCCATGATGCTCATCTTGCTCAGCTCAAGAGAGCTGCTCTGGTCTCTTACCGATGCTTGTAAAACCAAAGCCTAATAAGGGCTGAGTTTAGAGAAACTCACTAATCCCATCCCATGTGCAGACAATTCCCTGAGCAGTCATTAGTCATTGTGAATACCGTATTCAAAATATTGGTCAGCAACTAAATGTGAATAATGATATCAGTAAAGAATTGTTTTAACAATTGAATCATCAGGTTGATTGCAGCGCGGCACCTGTCTTTTTTTATATTCAGTTTAAAATGGGAATGGAAGGAGGCCATTCAACCCCTTGAGCAGATGTTTTATTTCCATATACACACCCATCTGATTTGGTTACCTTTAATATTTTGCCTACCCGAAATCTCACCAATCCTAGTTTTGAAATGTGCATTTGACTCTCCCCCTGAACAGCTTGTTTAAGGAGAATGTTTTAGATTTCTGCTACCCTTTTATGAGGCATTGTTCATTGGCATCTCTCCTGAATGGCTTTGGTCTAACTTTTAGGCTTTACTTCCTTCTGTTCTGTATTCCATGCAGTAGAGAATATAGCTTTGATATAGGAACCAGTCCAATTAAAACGTTCTTTAGTCTACTATAATCCCATGCCAATACAAATTTTGTTCATAATACCTGTTGTCCTAAATTGACCCTTTTAGCTGGTGAATCTGTTCTGTGCAACTTCCTGAGGTCAGTGCCCACAACTCAAATGTATCGGTCCATTAGGAGCGATACGAGTCAGCATTGTTTCTATGACAGCCACAGATAAAACACTCCTTTATTTCGGTTAAATTGTACTTATCTCTGAAATGTGCAACAATGTACAAATAGGTAATCGTAGCGCTCAAGTTTTCAAAGTCCCATTTGAGTTGGTTTGTGCTCATCAACATAATTATAGCCTTTCCAAACTGATCATTAATCATGGGCTGCCAGCCTGATGTATGAATTCTCAAGCCAGATGCTAATTCAGAGTTAACACTCTCTCAATTTTGCTTTGCACTTTATGGATTCTTATCAGAGCTGTGTGTTATAGTTAGGGCCACAGTGACTACACTTGTCACATTCTGTCTTTACTTTCATTGAGGGGTTTATTTTAGGAACTCATTACAACTCATTTTTGTGGAAAATCCAACAGGATTGATAGTGATTCAAGATCACTGCTGTTGACACTGAACAGATAATATTCAGGAAGCTCAACTGATCACAACAACACTATTTGCTTCTCCCTTTCCCCTGTCCCTCAGTTCCTGAACCCAAGTATTCTTTGACATGTGGTTCTTCAAATACTCTATCTTGCCCCAATTATCCATACTTCAGAAACTTGGTGTCAGAGACTATGAAGGGTGCTATCTCCGATCTCATTTCTGTCCTATCTTTAAATTCACATGCATCTGCTTTCCTGCATGGATCACTGGGTAGTGATGAGCTGGGAATGCTTGGCAGGATATTTTGTTTTCACACAATCCCTTATCCTGGTGTCAGGATGACTGATTGCAGCATTCACAATACTGCTATTGCTTTGGGAACTTAAATCAAGTCAGACCCAGACTAGTGAAAATGTTTCTGAGCAGAGCGGGAACTCACCACCACTGACACATCGGCGAAACTTAGCATAATATTGGCAAAAGCAATTGGACAGAATCACATGAGCTTTTCCAACAGTGAACAACTGTTGTTATAGAATATTTCTCTCGTTAGTTATTTTAATTTTGATGAAGAAAAATGGGTCCAACATGACTTCTGGCCAAATACATTTGTTTTAATCACATTTCAATGAAAAGCTGTGCTGGTCATTGTAGATACGAGCTGATTAATGTGCACTTTTATTGATGCTGAGGCCTTTCCCTCACCATAGGATCTGAAAAGGGAGCTAGATGCTCTTCTACAAGACAAGATTAAGAAGCCCCGACCTGTGGATTGGAATAATCGATCGAAAGACTGTGCTGTCTTGTCAGCAATCATAGACTTGATAACCACACAAGACACCGCCAGTGCGAAGAACTACACGCCCCGATTCCAGAGCTACTGAAGCTGCAGTACCTGCAGTTGATTCTCCAAAGAGGTTCAGGCTGAGCCTAAAATGATTTTAACGTAGCTCACCAGTACAGAGTTGTTTTGTGTTATTAATGTTTTTTGGCTAACAGATCAGAGGTTTAGGAGAATATATCCAAAAGTCTCATTGGTCAAACAGCGTTGACCTGTGCACATTAAATAAAATGTCTGATGTTTTAAAAAGTTTAACTACATTATGCTGTCGAGTGTAAATCCTACTGAGAAGGTGGTCAGTGACAGTATACCAACGTGTTACACCTTGATGAACGAAGCAAATTCATGAGATAGCTTAGTTCTTCATTTGTCAGAAATATCTCTAAATTAATAAAACTTGCTTTTCAATTCTCTCTTGAAACAGAGCACTTCCATCCCAGAGCAGATCAGATGTTGAACTCTTATTAATACTGAAATTAAGGATAAGTTATTTGGAGTAAAAGCAGAAAATATACAGCAAATCTAAGTGACAAGGGTAATATTTGACAATAGGCCCTTAATTGCAGCCCATGTGTCCTGATGGAAAATTACACATATGAGATTAACCTTTCTTTTTTACAGATTTTGATGCATGTACTGTCTCGTTACAGCATGTGCACTTCTTATTTTCTGACCTGACTACGGTTTTATAATTGGAGATGCTTTCTCTGAAACCTCAATTTTTGTTTACATTATTCAAAAATGATAGAGCGATGACTTCACGCTCTCTGCTCAGTTAACCCTTATCTGGGATGAGGTAGCATAGCACTGCATTTTTATTTTTGTATTGAATTTAGCCATTATTATAAAAATGAAATAATAGAAAACACTGTTGCTTTGGAAAAAATGGTTAGCAGATGTCATCTGTTGCACGCAAAAAATATCCAAAAGACTAGTCAGACCATCTGTTCGAAGACTGTGTTGAGTTATCCTAAGTTACCTTCGCTGAATCACCCAGACGCTCCTCCATTTTTATTGCCATTAACAAGAACCGTGGGGGTAATTTTAACGGTCTGGAATCCTAAAGAATCAAGTGGAATGTCAGTCTCACACCAACACCCTCTCCCACCAACCACCAAACCACCACCATCACTACTCCCTAATATTGCTGCTCTTAAAGTTCAGGTGGGTGTGAGACTGGGCAGATATGTAAAATCAGTCTGATACTATCAGCTCCACTGTGGCTGGCTTAGGTTTAACCAGCCCGCACCCATGGTTCAAATACCTGAGATCAGTGCGATCCATTTTTGGTTATGGGTCTAAGGATAGGAACAGGGCTATTTGGGCCCTCGAGCTTGACATTTGTCGATGTCAGAATTCCTTTGACCCTAAATGTAGAATCTTATTCCTGACCCGAATCTTTAGACTGTTACCTTTTCATAGACTGTTACCTTTCCCAGTAAGTGGAAATAGTTTCTGTCTGACTGTCTTGATTTTATCAGTTTCCCTTAGTTTCTAGAAACCTTTGAAATTTCCCCTCAACCCTCTAAATTCTAAGGGGTACAGGCCTAATTTCTTCAGGTTCTCCTCATAATTTTACCCTTTCAGCTTAAAGGATTTTTTTTTAGTTCAGGTTGGATTTAGCCTTCCTTTCAAAGTGCTAGGTTTTGCCTTTGGGACGACCTGTCTTGTATATGGGCCTTTACTTGCCATTGGTTGCGAGTGTGCTAAGCACTTGAGATTATTGTGACTTAGAGACCCCCTTTCAGAGCTCCAGCATCGCCAAGGATAGTTGCTGAAGCCACAGATCAAGTGGTCTCCATTTGGTTGTGCCATACAATGGTTAGATTGATCATGGTCCCTGCTGTTAGTGCTGTTTTGAATCCACTGAGTAAATGCTATATGAGATTCTTCCTCAAGAAATTCCTAAACTCCTGTACAAGACACCAGCGCATAATGTAGAGTGATTCAGCAGTATTTGTGGGGTAGATAATCATCAGAGATTAAATGCTAATCTGTCTATGGCTTTAACAAAAGTAAAATTGTACAGATGCTGGAAATCTGAATTTAAAAATAAAGTCCTATGGAGACATACATAGAGATAATATTTGATGTGACTTCTTCAGAACGGTTCTAGAGAAGAATGGTATTGGACTTAAAAGCACTAACTCTTTCTCTCTCCACAGCTGCTGCCAGACCTGCTAAGTTTCTCCAGCATTTTCTGATTTTATTCCTTTTGTTTTAGAGGATGTTCCAAATCACTCAATTCAAAGAATATTAGCTTTTCAAAGTGTCCTGTTCAATGTCTGTTCCTGAACCAACTTTGCCAGAAGGGGGATTTAACTGGTTGCTCAACTCATTCACTTGTGTGCTCTTGGGGTCCACAAAATAGCTGATGACCATATGCTAAAAAAAAATGATTTGCTAATGTAATGCATTTAGCAAAACAAGTATTTCAAAATGCCTTTGGGAAAAATGGCATTGCAGAAAACAAATCTTAGTTTTGGTTGATTTTTAAGAATTTATTGTATCATGATGCACTGAATATGTTCGCCTGAATCTTGTTCAGAGATTTATATTGACTGTGTTTCAGCTGGTCAGGGTCTAATAAGGGATAAATCCCATCACCTATGCTGTCATTTCTGATGCATTGACGATAGATTACCGCTTCAGCTCAGCTACCCAACAAGTCGCTACAGTGACAGAGTAGGAACTGTTGATACACAACTCTCATATCAGGCAACAGGCGGATTGTTAATGGCTTTGGAGTTCATTCCCCAATTTGTCATGAAATGTTGGCAATCATTGTTTTCTCAAAATGTATGTTTAACTCCAAGTGGCTTGACCACACATTCCACAAAAAAATGACAGAACTTGAGCTTCTCCCCTTCTAGTTTTTTGCTAAACTTGATGACTGAGTAGGAAGTTCACCTTTCAAAGAAGCAAGGTTTAGTTTGATAATCCTTGAGATTTCCATTAGAATTCTGATTTCTGGGTATTTAGTGCACATCAGTAACTCTGTTCCCTTTTGTACTAGTTCAGCTGGTATGCCAACCCTTGTACCCAATAGTAGACCAATACTATGCTGCCAACAAAATAATTGAATCGCCCAAGCGTCTCTCTTTTAAGGAAATCCTGGAAATTGGGTCAAGAGAACAGCCAGTGCAATGTCTTGTTCGTGTATGTTTGTGAAAGGAAATTGAGTGAATGTAAGCAATATTGAGGATAATTGTTAAGCAAAAAAATTGAGGGTCCTTACATTAAAGGCAAATCTACTCCTGTACCTGTGTTAATGAAATGTTCAGACCAATGAGGTTACAGTCTGCTACACAGTGTTGCGTTAGGGTGCTGTCAGAATGCCAGGTGCCCTCTGTTATGCTGTAGTCAATCATTCCTAGTAAGTGAATAAAATTCAAAATGCTTTTTGTTTCAGATGCTGTTCTCGGCCGTATTTATTTGTGACCATTATTTGATGTGTAATGGCTGTTCTTTTTACATAGTCAATGCATTTGTATGGTTTTCTCCATTAAAGTCCTTACCATACCTAAACTCCCTTTTGTTCTTTGCCTACATTCACCACAAGCTGCCTGCCACATCTGAAATAATTAAGGAATGATGGAATGTCTCCAAGGTTTTGAGGTCAGTGGACTGGAAGGTTTGAATTTGTTTCCTCAAGTCACTAAAATAAGAAATTCAAATTTTACTTTTGTTAATTGCAAGGCGGCAATGTACTTTAACAGTGGATGGTTAGAGTGTGATCGTGTAATTTCAGGAGGCGGGACAGTACAGATAGAAAAAATCTGAAATAATACATGTGATAATATTCAGTGCCACAGTATATGGTGCAAGATGTTGAGTCGGATGGTTAGGTTGCAAACTGCGAAAACAGCAAGGTGAAAGACAGGTGGAAAGGCATTAAAAAGAACAGGGAGAAAGGCAGGATGGAAAACTACAAAAGGAACTCGGGAGCTCTTTGTGGATGGACAGCATTCTGAGAAAAATCATGTGACATCACAGAAACCAGAGTTGAATCGTTGGTATGTTTATCATTTATTATTAAAAACCCACATAGTTTTCAGTAACATTATTAGTAATGAGGTCTACTGACAGTAGTAAAGCTTATTTTGATTAGTAAGGATTATTAAATTAAGGCAATGATAAATTTAATGCAAAATGGTGGGGCAAATAATGTGTTGCAATATTTGAGAATTGATGGGCATAAATGTTATCCACAGCTCGAGGAGCTTTGGCTCAGGGTTAATAGGCTAAAACAAACAGATTGCTGGGGAAACTCAGCTGGTCTGGCAGCATCTGGAGAGAGAAGCAGAGTTAAAGTTTCAAGTCCACTATGACTTCCTCAGAACAATGAGTTGGAGACACAGTAACATTCATCAACTTACCATCAGTGAGCTACTTGGATACTTCATTCCAGGATGTGGTCACATCCCTTAAGCTGGGTCTTTTGAACAGCCCAAGGCCTGCATAGTGTAGACTATACCCTAATAACTAGAATTTCCTCCTTACATCTCTCCCTTAGAGTCTTGGAGACGTACAGCACAGAAACAGACCCTTCAGTCCAACTCATCCATCCTGACCAGATATCCTAAACTAATCTAATCCCATTTGCCAGCACTTGGCCCATATCCTCTGAACCCTTCCTATTTATATATGCATCCAGATGTCTTTTAAATGTTGTTATTTTACCAGCCTCCACTACTTCCTCTGACAGCTCATTCCATGCACGCACTACCCTCTGTATGAAAATGCTTTTCCCTTAGGTCCCTTCTATATCTTTCCATCTCACTGTGGGTGGCACAATGGTTAGCATGCCAGGTTCAATTCCTATCTCAGGCAACTGTCTGTGTGGAGTTTGCACATTCTCCCCATGTCTGCGTGGGTTTCCTCCAGGTGCTCCGGTTTCCTCCCACAGTCCAAAAATGTGCAGATTAGGTGAATTGGCCATGCTAAATTGCCCGTAGTGTTAGGTGAAGGGGTAAATGTAGGGGAATGGGTCTGGGTGGGTTGCTCTTCAGAGGATCGGTGTGGACCTATTGGGCAGAAGGGTCTGTTTCCACTCTAAGTAATCTAATCTAATCACCCTAAATCTATGCCCTTTAGTTCTACGTGAAAAAGTTTTTCCATTAGGTCACTTCTAAATCATTCCCCTCCCACTCTAAACATAAGCCCTTTAGTTCTGGACTCCCCAATCCACGGAAAAGACCTTGTCTGTTTACCCTATCTATGCCCCTCATGACCTTATAAGCCTGTATAAGGTCACTCCGTAGCCTCCTCCAGGGAAAGCAGCCCAAGCCTATTCAGCCTCACCCTATGGCTCAAATCCTTCAACCATGGCAACATCCTTGTAAATCTGTTTTGAACCCTTTCAAGTTTCACAACATCCTATAGCAGGAAGATCAGAATTGCACACACTATTCCATAAGTGACCTAACCAATGTCCTATACAGCTGCAACATGACCTCCCGACTCCTTTATTTAATGCTCTGACCAGTAAAGGAAAGCATACCAAACACCACCTTCACTATCCCATCAACCTACAACTCCATTTTCAAGAAACTATGTACCTGCACTCCAAGGTCTCTTTGTTCAGCATCACTCCCAGGATGTTACCAGTAAGTATAAAAGTCCTGGCCTGATTTGCCTTTCCAAAATGCAGCACCTCACATTTAAGTTAAACTCCATCCTCCACTCCTTGGCCCATTAGCCCATCTGATCAAGATCCTGTTGTACTTGGAGGTAACCTCCTTCGCTGTCCACTACACCTCCAATTTTGGTGTTATCTACAAGCTTACTAACTATATCTCATATGCTTACATCCGCATCATTTATATAAATGACAAAAAGCAATTTCTTTTCTTTTAGGACTCCTCAAAATGCATTGCTTTGAGCAAGCTTTTGCTCACCTGACCTAATATCTCCTGTGCCTTTTTTTTTGTTTACATTCTTTTGTGAAGCATCTTGGAGCCTCAAAGATAAATGCAAATACTGTGAGCGGTTATAGCTGCAATATTGCAACTTCCTTGTGAAAAGTTGGTAGAAGTCAGAAAATCTCAAGCTCATGGAAGATATAAAGACAGATACACAAATTTTAACGAGTAAGATTATCACAGGTAAGGCAAACACAATTCAAGTTCAGACTAGTCAAGAATGGCCTGCAGGTTTGAGAGAACATAGACTGAGTAAATCATTCCAGTCCCTCAAGCTTGTTTCTTCATTCAAAAAGATCACATCTCTGTATTTTAACTTTATCTGCCTATCTCTGAATCATTGAATGATTCAACATAGAAGGGGACATTCCATCCATCCATGGCATAGCTCCAATGGTCTTTATACACTTATCTAACCAAAATCTATTGATCTCTGGGGTCTTTGAAAAAAAGTTTGAGACCATTTCAACAGCTTGGGAGTCAACATTTCATATTCCCAATTACCGTATGTTGGTAAATATTGATTGGCCTACCTTTTATCCCATTTTTTCTGATATAATGTCCCTGTACATGTCAAATAATGTATCCTACTTTTCCTAGAGATGTAAAGGATAATAGAATGAGTTCTCCCGTAGCATATGTAATAATGGATGTAGTAAATCATTCACAGGTAAGCAATGCCAACACTGCTTGTTTAACTGACTGAAATGGCAGTGACTTGTTCTCAAATTGATAATAGAGAATTTCTCCTGGTGTTGGTAGAATCACAAGTGAGTGTGCTGAATGTTGAAATGCAATAAACTTTCAAGAGGCATTACTTGGCAAACCTAACTCTGAAACAATAAAAGACCTGACTTTGGTGAGGATGATCAATGTGGTCACTAAACTATAACACAAAGTACTCGGTAGTATCATTGAAACTTGTCAGCCCCATGTTGTGTTCTGTTTTCCCTAACACTGGTTAGATGTAAAGAGGACTCCTTTTTAAGAGTGATTTTATTAAAAGGAAACCAAGTTTGCCCTTGGGCCTCGAGAAAACAAAAAGCATGGACCTATTTTTCGAAGCCCAAGGGAGTTCTGGTATTTTGGGCAACATTTATCCCACTGCCAACATAATGAAAGCAGATTATTTGGTTGTTTATTTAATTGCTATCTGTGGGGCCAGACTCAGCACAATTCAGAAATAAAGAAAATGAGAGGAATAGTCTGGTATGCCATTCGGTGTGATCGTCCCTGATCTTCCAACTCATTACCCCATTCCCACTTTTTTCACATACCCTTTGACCCCTTTAACTCGAAGAAATACATCTTTCAAAGAGCAATGGGTGGCATGGTGGCACAGTGGTTAGCACTGCTGCCTCACAGCGCCAGAGATCCGGGTTCAATTCCCGCCTCAGGCAACTCTGTGTGGAGTTTGTCCATTCTCCCCGTGTATGCGTGGGTTTCCTCCGGGTGCTCTGGTTTCCTCCCACAATCCAAAAATGTGTAGGTTTGGTGAATTGGCCATGCTAAATTGCCCGTAGTGTTAGGTGAAGGGGTAAATGTAGGGGAATGGGTCTGGGTGGGTTACGCTTCAGCGGGTCGATGTGGACTTTTTCGTCGAAGGGCCTGTTTCCACACTGTAAATAATCTAATCTAATCTAACCTAACCCCTCCTCAGAAACCTTTACTGTTTTGGCCTTGATTGCTTTTGGTGACAGAGATTGTTGCACTAAGTCAGTGACAACATTAGTGTCTTACTTGACAAAGAATTTCTCAAATATACTGAGATCATGAACAGTGCTCCTTGAATGCAAACCTTTCTTTCATTACTATAGAGGCTAAAGTTCAGGTCAGCTTTTTGAAAATATGTCTAACTTTTGTCACTTTGAAATGGGGAGTTGTGAATTTTTATTGCTAAAATTTATTTAATCTTTCCAGTGTTTATAACCATGTGATCTCAACTTGCTGTAATTTAGAAGTCATAGAGATGTACAGCATGGAAACAGACCCTTCGGTCCAATCCGTCCATGCTGACCAGATATCCCAACCCGATCTAGTCCCATCTGCTAGCACCTGGTCCATATCCCTCCAAACCCTTCCTATTCATATACCCATCCAAATGCCTTTTAAATGTAATTGTACCAGATTCCATCACTTCCTCTGGCAGCTCATTCCATACCCGTACCACCCTCTTGCCCCTCAGGTCTCTCTTATATCTTTCCCCCCTCACCTTAAACCTATGCCATCTAGTTCTGGACTCCCCGACCCCAGGGAAAAGACTTTGTCTATTTATCCTATTCATGCCCCTCATAATTTTGCAAACCTCTATAAGGTCACCCTTCAGCCTCCGACCCTCCAGGGAAAACATCCCCAGCCTGTTCAGCCTCTCCCTATAGCTCAAATCCTCCAACCCTGGCAACATCCTTGTAAATCTTTTCTGAACCCTTTCAAGTTTCACAACATAGAACATAGAACATAGAAGAATACAGCACAGTACAGGCCCTTTGGCCCTCGATGTTGCGCCGATCCAAGCCCACCTAACCTATACTAACCCACTATCCTCCATATACCTATCCAATGCCCGCTTAAATGCCCATAAAGAGGGAGAGTCCACCACTGCTACTGGCAGGGCATTCCATGAACTTACGACTCGCTGAGTGAAGAACCTACCCCTAACTTCAGTCCTATATCTACCCCCCCTTAATTTAAAGCTATGCCCTCTTGTAATACCCGACTCCATACGCGGGAAAAGGTTCACACTGTCAACCCTATCTAACCCCCTAATCATCTTGTACACCTCTATCAAGTCACCCCTAAACCGTCTTTTCTCTAATGAAAACAGCCCCAAGTGTCTCAGTCTTTCCTCATACGATCTTCCTTCCATACCAGGCAACATCCTGGTAAATCTCCTCTGCACCCGTTCCAGTGCCTCCACGTCCTTCCTATAGTATGGCGACCAAAACTGCACACAATATTCCAGATGCGGCCGCACCAGAGTCTTATACAACTGCATCATGACCTCAGGACTCCGGAACTCAATTCCTCTACCAATAAAAGCCAGTACGCCATATGCCTTCCTCACCGCACTATTTACCTGGGTGGCAACTTTCAGAGATCTGTGTACATGGACACCAAGATCCCTCTGCTCATCCACACTACCAAGTATCCGACCATTAGCCCAGTACCCCATCTTTTTGTTATTCTTCCCAAAGTGAATCACCTCACACTTAGCTACATTGAATTCCATTTGCCACCTTTCTGCCCAGCTCTGCAGCTTCTCTATATCCTGCTGTAACCTGCCACATCCTTCCTCACTGTCAACAACTCCTCCGACTTTTGTATCATCCGCAAACTTGCTCACCCAACCTTCTAACCCCTCTTCCAGGTCATTTATAAAAATGACAAACAGCAATGGTCCCAAAACAGATCCTTGCGGAACACCGCTAGTGACGGCACTCCATGAAGAAACTTTGCCATCAACTACTACCCTCTGTCTTCTTCCATCCAGCCAATTCCTAATCCAAACCTCCAACTCACCCTCAATGCCATATCTCCGTATTTTCTGCAGTAGCCTACCATGGGGAACCTTATCAAACGCCTTACTAAAATCCATATATACCACATCTACCGCTTTCCCCTCATCAACCTCCTTCATCACCTTTTCAAAGGATTCAATAAGGTTTGTGAGGCACGACCTGCCCTTCACAAAACCATGCTGACTATCCTTGATCACATTATTCCTATCCAGATGTGCATAAATCCTATCCCTTACAATTCTCTCTAAGACTTTGCCCACAACAGAAGTGAGACTCACCGGCCTATAGTTACTAGGGTTATCCCTACTCCCCTTTTTGAACAAGGGAACCACATTTGCTATCCTCCAGTCTTCTGGCACTACTCCAGTAGACAAAGAGGACATAAAAATCAAGGCCAATGGCTCTGCAATCTCCTCCCTTGCTTCCCAGAGAATCCTAGGATAAATGCCATCAGGCCCAGGGGACTTATCTATTTTCACCTTTTCCAGGATTTCCAACACCTCTTCTCTACATACCTCAAAGCCATCCATTCTACTTATTTGTGACTCAGTATTCACATCGACGACAATGCCCTGTTCCTGAGTAAATACTGAAGAAAAGTATTCATTCAGTGTCTTCCCCAATCTCTTCCGCCTCCACACGCAACTTCCCACTACTATCCTTGACTGGACCTATTCCTACCCTAGTCATTCTTTTATTCCTAACATACCTATAGAAAGCCTTAGGGTTTTCCCTAATCCTACCGACTAAGGACCTTTCATGTCCCCTCCTTGCTGCTCTTAGCTCTCTCTTCAGGTCCTTCCTGGCTACCCTATAACTCTCAATCGCCCCAATTGAACCTTCACGTCTCATCTTGAGATAGGCCGCCCTCTTCCATTTAACAAGGGATTCCAATTCCTTATTAAACCACGGCTCCCTCGCACGACCCTTTCCTCCCTGCCTGACAGGTACATAATTATCAAGGACACTCAATAGTTGCTCCTTGAACAAGCTCTACATATCATTTACACTCTTGCCTTGGAGTCTACTTTTCCAAGCCACACATCCTAAGTCATGCCTCACCGCATCATAATTTCCCTGACCCCAGCTATAACTCTTGCCCTGTAGTACACACTTATCCCTCTCCATCACGAGAGTAAAAATCACCGAATTATGGTCACTATCCCCATCTTTCCGCTAGGAAGGAGACCAGAATTGCACACAATATTCCAACAGTGGCCTAACCAATGTTCTGTACAGCCGCAACATGACCTCCCAACTCCTGTACTCAATACTCTGACCAATAAAAGAAAGCATGCTAAATGCCTTCTTCACTACCTATCTACCTGCGACTCCACTTTCAAGGAAGTATGAACCTGCACTCCAAGGTCCCTTTGTTCAGCAACACTCTCTAGGACCTTACCATTAAGTGTATAAGTCTTGCTAAGATTTGCTTTCCCAAATGCAGCACCTCGCATTTATCTGAGTTAAACTCCATCTGATCAAGATCCTGTTGTAATCTGAGGTAACCTTCACTGTCCACTACACCTCCAATTTTGGTGTTATCTGCAAACTTACTAACTGTACCGCTAATGCTCGCATCCAAATCATTTATGTAGATAACCAAAAATAGAGGACCCAGCACCGATACTTGTGGCACTCCACTGGTCGCAGGCCTTCAGTCTGGAAAACAACCCTCCACCACTACCCTCTGTCTTCTACCTTTTGAGCCAGTTCTGTATCCAAATGGCTAGTTATCCCTTTATTCCATGAGACCTAACCTTGCTAACCAGTCTCCCATGGGAAAACTTGTCGAATGCCTTACTGAAGTTCATATAGATCACATCTACTGCTCTGTCCTCATCAATCCTCTTTGTTACTTCTTCAAAAAACTCAATCAAGTTTGTGAGACATGATTTCCCATGCACAAAGCCATGTTGACTATCCCTAATCAGTCCTTGCCTTTCCAAATACACGTACATCCTGTCCCTCAGGATTCTCTCCAAAAACTTGTCCACTACTGAGGTCTGGCTGACCGGTCTATAGTTCCCTGGCTTGTCTTTACTGCCCTTCTTAAACAGTGACACCACATTAGCCAACCTCCAGTCTCTGGTACCTCACCTGTGACTATCGATGATACACATATCTCAGCAAGAGGCCCAGCAATCACTTCTCTCGCTTCTCACAGAGTTCTATGGTACATCTGATCAGGTTCTGGGGATTTATCCACCTTTATGCATTTCAAGGCATCCAGCACTTCCTCCTCTGTAATATGGACATTTTGCAAGGTGTCACCATCTATTTCACTACTTTCTATATCTTTCATATCCTTTTCCACAGTAAATACTGATGCAAGACACTCGTTTAGTATCTCCCCCATTTTCTGCAGCTCCACACAAAGGCCACCTTGCTGATCTTTGAGGGGCCCTATTCTCTCCCTAGTTATCCTTTTGTCCTTAATGTATTTGTAAAAACCCTTTGGATTCTCCTTAACGCTATTTGTCAAAGCTATTTCATGTCTCCTTTTTGCCCTCCTGATTTCCCTCTTAAGTATACTCCTACTGCCTTTATACTCTTCTAAGGATTCATTCGATCGATCTTGTCTATATCTTACATATGCTTCCTTCTTTTTCTTAACCAAACCCTCAATTTCTTTAGTAATCCAGCATTCCCTACCAGCTTTTCCTTTTACCCTAACAGGAATATACTTTCTCTGGATTCTCGTTATTTCATTTCTGAAGGCTTCCCATTTTTCAGCCGTCCCTTTACCTGCAAACATCTACCCCCAATCAGCTTTCAAAAGTTCTTGCCTAATACCTTCAAAATTGGTCTTCCTTCAATTTAGAATTTCAACTTTTAGATCTGGTCTATCCTTTTCCATCACTATTTTAAAACAAATAGAATTATGGTCGCTGGCCCCAAAGTGCTCCCCAACTGACACCTCAGTTAACTGTCCTGCCTTATTTCCCAAGAGTAGGTCAGGCGTTGCACCTTCTCTAGTAGGTACATCCACATACTGAATCAGAAAATTTTTCTTGTACACACTTGACAAATTCCTCTCCATCTAAACGGCACAGTGGCTCAGTGGTTAGCACTGCTGCCTCATTGCACCAGGGTCCCAGGTTCGAGTCCATCCTCTGGCGACTGTCTGTGTGAAGTTTGCACATTCTCCTTGTGTGTAGGTGGGCTTCCTCCGGGTGCTCAAGTTTCCTCCCACTGTCCAAAGATGTCCAGGTGAATTGACCATGATAAATTGCCCATAGTGTTAGGTGCATTAGCCAGAGGGAAATTGGTCTGGGTGGGTTATGCTTCAGAGGGTCGGTGTGGACTGGTTGGACCAAAGGGCTTGTTTCCACACAGTAGGGAATCCAATCTAATCTAAACCCTTAACACTATGGCAGTTCCAGTCTATGTTTGGAAAGTTAAAATCCCCTACCATTACCACCCTATTATTCTTACAGATAGCTGAGATCTCCTTACATGTTTGTTTCTCAATTTCCCTCTGACTATTAGAGGGTCTATAATAAAATCCCAATAAGGTGATCATCCCTTTCTCATTTCCCAGTTCCAACCAAATAACTTCCCTGGATGTATTTCCAGGAATATCCTCCCTCAGCACAGCTGTAATGCTATCCCGTATCAAAACTACCACTCCCCCTCATCTCTTGCCTCCCTTTCTATACTTCCTGTAGCATTTGTATCCTGGAACATTAAGCTGCCAGTCCTGCCCGTCCTTGTCATATTTCTGTAATTGCTATGATATCCCTGGGTCTCTTTCCCCCACCCCCAACAGCACTAGTTTAAATCCTTCCGAGCAGCTGTAGCAAATCTCCCTGCCATTATATTAGTCTCCTTCCAATTTAGGTGCAATCTGTCCTTCTTGTACAGGTTACTTCTACCCCAAAAGAGATTCCAATGGTCCAAAAATGTGAATCCTTCTCCCATACACCAGCTCCTCAGCCATGCATTCATCTGCTCTATCCTCCTATTCCTGCCCTCACTAGCTCGTAGCACTGGGAGTAATCCAGATATTACTACTCTTGAGGACCTCCTTTTTAAATTCCTGCTTAACTCTCTGTAATCTCCCTTCAGAATCTCAACCTTTTGCCTTCCTATGTCGTTGCTTCCAATGTGGACAATGACCTCTTGCTGGCCCCTCTCCCCCGTGAGAACATTCTACACCCTCTCTGAGACATCCTTGATCCTAGCACCAGGGAAGCAACACACCATTCTGCTTTTTTGCTGCTGGCCACCAAAACGTGTCTGTACCTTGGACTAGAGAATCCCCCAACACAATTGATCTCTTGGAACCTGACGTACCCCTCATTGCATTTGAGCCAGTCTCAATACCAGAAACTTGGCTGTTCGTGTTATGTTCCCCTGCGAATCTATCAGCCCCTTCATTTTCCAAAACCGCATACCTGTTTGAAATGGGTAATGCCACAGAAGGCTCCTGCACTAGCTGCCTACCTCTCTTACCTTTCCTGGAGTTAACCCATCTATGTGACTGTATCTGAGACTTCTCCTGCCCTCCCCCCATAACTGCCATCCATCATATACTGTTGCTGTTGCAAATTCCTCATTGCTTCTAACTGTCTCTCCAACCGATCCATTTGATCTGATAAGATTCGCAACCAACAGCATTTATTGCAGGTATAATCTGTAGTAACCCTTTAAACTCTCTTTAAACTCCCACATCTGACAAGATGCACATATCACTTTACTAAAGATCATTTTTGCTCCTTTGTAATCTATAGACCCAGAAAATAACACCATCTTATTCCTCTTCAAAACACTGCCCCAGGTTAAATTAACAGTTATGGCTTATATTTTAAGTTAAATCAAGAGACATATCTCAAAAAGCATATCATCAAGAAAGAACCCACTCTACTCACTACTACAGACTTTCTGTAGGTCCCACTTTAAAAAAGTACACTTCTCTGCTACTGTGCTGTGAACTTCACCCAAACAGGTCCTCCAAGATCAGTTGTGAATTTCACTGTTTTGTTAATTTTCCCAGAAGCACTCCGATGACCAGCGATATGTGAATTCAAAATCTGACTCAAGTTACTGAATTGTGGTGGCTTAAATAGCTTCCCAAACATGCTGCACCTCCTATGAGGATCTAAATGTTTAATCGAAATGAACAGTTTGCTAAGATTATAATCAAGTATATCATTCTTAGAGCTGACTGTGTTTAGACTCCTAACCCTTTCTCCCCACACCTTCCAGACCTCACTTCAATTAGCAGAGTGCTTTAACAGTGAAGTATTCCAATTAGGTTCCAAATCATTTTGTAAAAATAGTGCAGAAGGTATGGTACTTTCACGTAACCGCAAAAGAGCTAGATGGAAGAGGAGAGAGCTTTATTTTGTGCAGTATGTCGTGAACTAGGATCTCCCTGTTGAAAGGGGGGCTTGGGGGGGTGGATGCAGTTTCATTTGTATTGTTCAGATATTTGAAAGGGAGAAAACTACAATGGCATGAGCAAAAACGCTGCAAATTGGGACCAACTGGATTGTTCTTTCAAACAGTCAGAACCGACTCTGTGTGCCAGATTATGATCTCCTGTGCTTTGAATACAAAATAATAAAACATAATAGCAAGTGACAATTAACAGCAACCAGTGAAATTATTCTCCTGTTTCCAACAATGGTCAGTTTTACTGCTGATCCAGAATGTTGATGTCAAAGAAACAAAGCAGTGAAATGCTTTGAATTGGTGGGAAGAATGCAGCATGATAGAAATTTAACTAGATGTAACAAAGTGGTGGGAGGTGGTCCCAATTTAAAAAAAAAATCATTTACAGCGGCCGAGGGGCCTGGTGTGGAGCGGGGGCAGTGGGCTCGGAGTGATGATTGCTACTGTTTGGGAACTGGTGAAGCCTGTTCAGACCATGTGGAAGCCCTTATAGAAAGATTGTAATGTCTATCTTTTTAACTTTATTTCTTTATTTTCCTAACTTGCACGATGTGCATCTCTAATGCAATGTAACTTTTCTCTTTATTTTCTCTACCTTTTGTACCTAAGATTGTACCGAGGTACTTTGTACCTGAAATGATGTTGTTGGCAACGTTGCACACTTTTCACTGTACTCCTGTTCTTTTGTAACTTGAGTACTTGTGACAATAAACCTAACTTTAAACGAATGGATTCACAGCTGCAGTTTTACTGCCACCTATTGGTAAGGTTTATTATGTTATTTCTTACAGATTGATTGCAGG
The DNA here is from genome assembly GCF_037043375.1 of Chiloscyllium plagiosum. Lineage (NCBI taxonomy): Eukaryota > Metazoa > Chordata > Chondrichthyes > Orectolobiformes > Hemiscylliidae > Chiloscyllium > Chiloscyllium plagiosum. The sequence goes on along the minus strand of NW_028270151.1, from coordinate 19,067,023 downwards.
AAGCCACTTGGCCCATTGCGCCAGTGCCAGCTCTTTGAAAGAGCCATTCAGTTAGTTCCACTTTTTCTCCCCACTGATCTTCAGTTTTGTCCCTTCAAGTATTTCACAGTCATTATTGAATTTCCAACACACCTTCAAGTAGTGTTATTCCAGATTAAAATGACACTTCATGAAAAAGAAATCTCAACCTCAAGCTCTTAGCCACAGAAAGAAGCCCTTCGGCCCACCATGTCTGTGCTGACCAACCAACATCAGACTACACTCAGCCCATTTAATAGCACTTGGTTCATAGCCTACAATGCCCTGCCATAGTAAGAGCTCATCCCAGATACTTGCATGTTGACAGTACCTGCCTCCTCCAGTTTTCATATTTCGACCACCCTCTCTGTGAAAATATTTATGCTTCAATCCTCTCTCAATCATTTACCCCTCACCTTAAAGTTATGACTTCTGGTTTTAAACATGCTGCAGTGGGGAAAAAGAGTCTTATGATCTACCCTGTTTATGCCTCTCATAACTTTGTATACCTCAATCATGTTCTACCAGTCTCCTCTGCTCCAAGGAAACCAAACCCAGCCTACCCAGTCTCTCCTCATAACTTAGACTTTACATCCCAGGCAACATCCTGGTGAATCTCCTCTGCACGCTCTCCAATACAATTACATAGTGGGGCGACCAGAACTTCAGACAGTGTTTTTGCTAATTTAATGAAAGTTCGTCAATTAATATTACACACCATGGAAGTATCAAATTGAGACTTTTTCTCCACATGGGGAGCCAGCAGTGTGAGGAAGCTAAAGGTCAGGAAGAGGGAACTAACCTTTCTGAATACAGAAAATCATTTTGAAAATTCATTGCCCCTTCAGTGGCGATGTCAAGTACTTGCCTACGTTCTAGGGCAGTGGAATTCTGGGACTGTATCCCCAAAATAGTTCACAATGCTCGGGGGGGAGCGACAAACCTTCAAGACTCCAATCAATTAATTAAAATTCAGTTGAGGAAATCAAGGGTGCAAAGACCGACAACTGGAGTAAAAACATTTGTTTACAAGCATACAAATGTCCGTCAGTTATTGAGTAGGACAGGAGCATTGGCTTACATTCTTTCTCGCAAGCCCAGGCAGCATCCGAGGAGCAGGAGAGTCAACGTTTCGTGCATAAGCCTGACCTGTTGTGCTTTCTCCAGCACCACACTCTCGACTTTGATCTCCTCCCTTTCTCCCTCTGGTCTAGGAGTGGCTGGCCATGTTTGGTTTTTTATGTTAGCCTGTTTGGGCAAGACTGGGGCACTCTGGGTAGTTTCTGTATGTGTTGGCAGGCTTGATTTCTATATTTTACAGGCCAGCTTCTGGGTTTTTATAAGGCAATGCTGTGGGTGGGCAGGGTGGCATATATTTTTCCCACAATCCCCTCTTTTTTAAGGGAGGGTTGAAGAAGAGGCAATGTACCCAGATTCGAAGGGGTTGTCAGGACCTGGGGGGTTCAGTGTCAAAGAGGCAGTCGTTGATGTCTGAATCTGACAGGGTGGAGGCTGTACCAGGGGTGGGGCTGTCTCTCCAGCGGACTCGTACTAGATGGGTGGTGAGGGGGGGGGCGGGTGGCAGGGGGTAACAATGCTGTACGTAATTGGGAGCAACACATATGGAGGGCCTTGACCAGGATTACGATACCCACAAGAATGGCAATAAGGGATATCCAATCCTGCAGTAGGGCTGTGCCCCATGCGCCTAGCCAGGAGGTTGCCCAGCTCCACAAGTCCAGTGGGTTCTCGTCCACGTAGGACAGCAGCAGCCTGTCGGATATGGTGCATCAGGTCCATTATATTTTTGCTTGAGTCAGGGATGTAGGTTCAGTGGTCCACGCCAATGAGGGCACAAGTGCCCCCTTTTCTGGCCAGCAAGTAGTCCAGGGCCATTTTATTTTTTGGGCGACAGTGCGAATGGCAACAGCCTCTGCATTCAGTTGGACAAACGTTTCAGCGTGGCGTTCGCTATCTCCTCTAGCGCAGTGGCCAGCTGATATGCCTCTATGTCCAAGCGCACGGTTGCATAAGTGGACACAAATAGGGAGCGTATCTCATCCAGGGCAGTGAGGGCATGTTTGCTGCATGCGGCAAGGAGAGGACTGCGAGTAGTAAATGAATGATACCACATACCCAATGAAACAGCTCCCAGTCCGTGATAATGGTATGCCTTATGGCCGCAGACAAAATAAGTTGTTGTATGTTTTCAGGTGATGGATTTGGGTTCCTGTCCAGATGGTAGTTAAAGTGGAATTGTGGGCAGACATGTTGTGGGCAAGTAAATTGAGGATGCTGCACTCTGCTGGGGCCCGGGGCACTGCGGGGGTCAGGAGAAGTGAATTGGGTCACCTGCTCCTGACCACCTGATGAAGGCTGGTGCTTCCAAACAAACCTGTTGGACTATAACCTGGTGTTGTGTGATTTTTAACTTTGTACACCCCAGTCCAACACCAGCACCTCCAAATCATTTTAAGTCACATCAGACTCAACAGATGGTGCCTTGTTATGAAAGTTTAAGCTTGTGAAACATCCGGGCAATAAATGGTTAGAAAGTAGCAGGTTATTCAAAAGCTGAGAGAGTCTAATCTTCATGTTAAGAGTATTCCTTCATGAAGATTTCACAGGATGGAACTACAGAGAAGTAATTAAGTGAAACCTTAAGATTTGATATAGAAGGATAATTTCTCTGGGTTTGAGCTGCTGTGAAATGGTGTTGGAAAATACATGAGACTTTTTGCAGTACCTTTTATGAACTTCCAAACTGCTCTATATTCAGGAGGAAGTGAGGACTGCAGATGCTGGAGATCAGAGTCGAAAAGTGTGGTGCTGGAAAAGCACAGTAGGTCAGGCAGCATCCGAGGAGCAGGAGAGTCGATTTTTCAGGCATAAGCCCTTCATCAGGAATGTGGACAGGGAAGGGGCTAAGAGATATATAGAAGTGTTGGGGTGGGGGTGGGGGAAGGTGACAGGTGGGTGCAAGTGGAGGAGCAGGAGAGTTGACATTTCAAGCATAAGCTCTTCATCAGAAAATGAAGAGCTAATGCTTGAAGCGTCGACTCTCCTGCTCCTTGGATGTTGCCTGACTGGCTGCGCTTTTCCAGCATCACAGTTTTTGTCCCAAATGCGGTATCACAGTTGCCATCTTTCAGAAGAAACGTAAGACCGAGACCCTTATCAGTCCTGCTAAGCTGGGTGCAAAGAGTCTCACCCATTGATGAGGAACTGGGGAGATTTTCCTGGTGTCCTTGCCTATTTTGATTCCTCAACCAATATTGATATGGTAAATATCACATTGCTGTATGTGGGAGTTAATTGTACACAAATTGGTTGCCGTGTTTCCTACATTATAGCTGCATTGACATTTCAAGTCCTACACTGGCAGCAAAGTTCTTTGTCCTGAGGCCGTGAAAATGCTGTGTGGATGCAAGTGCTTTTTTCACTTTGGAATTGATTTTTTTGATTATACAACAAACCCCAGATGATGAAATACATAAAACGGTCAAGTTTAAACTTAATTTACTCCCCTTGCCAGACTAATTTAGTGTTAAAGCAGCTTAAATGGTGGCAATCAATGCGGCAGTTGTTACAGGACCATAGGTAAACATTGATCATCTTCCTCCTTCCTCACTCTAATGGAACTTTTTTTTAATAATAAAACTGCATCTTTATTCAGTGCTTTGTAATCACATTAACAACAGAGAAACACATAGTGGGGATATCCCTGTAGTTGACTTCATTGTTTTGAATATCTGATAAATGGTCCAGCAGCAATACCTTTGCTTAAAATATGTCCATTATTTACATGAAGAAATTACAATACTTGTCCAATTGCTGCTTTCAATTAAAAAAAAGCTTCTGGATTTTGCTGCTCTATCCAATGTTCTTTCCTTACTCGTCCACTTAAACAAAACAATCCAGCCTCCACTTCACTGGGCGGTGACAACGATGATTTGCAGAGGTCCAAGTGCAACATTAGACAAGGCATTCAGCCTGGGACTTTTTCAACTGCGTGACAATTAATGATCTGTGACCCCCTCCCCCATCTCTGCCCCTGCCACAGACCCAATGGTCCTTTCAAATGTTCAAGTCCACGTCACAGAGAATTCTCTTGGGCGACTTTCTCCCAGGAAGACGATGCAAAGACCCAGGATCGACCCTTTGTGAGGCCATGAGCACGTCGTCCTCAGTGAATGGCGGAGCAGAGAATTCCGAGCCCTTCGTAACCTGTGCCCACTCCTGCCCTCTCTTAGACGTTTGTCTCCAGTCCCAGCAAACGGCCCATACGTTGCATGTTCTTACTGATCGTGGCTTGGCAAGTGATGACCTTGGCACACTCCATTGGAAACCAACCTATTTCACCATCTCGCAGACGCTCACCTTCATACCAGCCTGCAAAAGGTCAAGAGGTTTCTCAGTGCCCAATTCTATCATTTAAAACAAGGCATTATTTATCATCCAGAAATGGTTGTCGCTGGCTAGACCAGCATTTGTTGCTCATCCCTCATTGTCCAGGGAGCAGTTAAGAATCAACCACATTGCTGTGGGACTGGAGTCACATATAGGTGACTTTCTTACACAGCATTAGTGAGCCAGATGGCTTTTTATGATGATCGACAACTGTTTCATGATCAGTGTTAGACTTGAAACCCAGAGCAATTTACGATTAAAATTCCACCGTCTAGATGTGGGTTTGCTCGCTGAGCTGGAAGGTTTATTTTCAGCGTTTCATCACCACACTAGGTAACCTCTTCAGTGAGCCTCCGGACAAAGCCTTCATCTGGAGGCTCACTGAAGATGTTACCTAGTGTGGTGATGAAACGCTGAAAATGAACCTTCCAGTTCAGTGAGTAGACCTACATCCAGAACCTCAACCTGAGCTACAAATCTTCTCAAAACTTGTTAATTCCACCATCTGGCATGGCAGGATTTCAACCCAGGATCCCCAGGGCATTACCTGGATCTCAGAATTAATTGTGAGTGGACAATACCATTGAGCCATTGCTTCCCATTAAGAAGGAAAGGATAACACCTCTAGAGGTTGAAAATTGCACTGTGATAGGCCTTAAGATGCAAAGTCTCTCCTCCAAGGGATGGAGCATAGACTGCACTATTCTCCTTGCACAGCACAAGGCCAAAAGAAGAATCGGTAGAAGTTATCAAAATCCTGAGGCATCTGGACAAAGCTGGTAGAGAGAAACTGTTCCTGCTCATAAAAGCACTGAGAATGAGAGGGCACAGACATAAGGTCATTTGAAAAGAAAGCAATTATGCAGTGAGAAAAAGAGTGGTTAGGGTCTGGAATACACTGTCTGGAACTGTGGAGGGGGCAGATTCAAGTGAGGCATTCAGGAGGACATCAGATGGTTTTGTAAATGGTAACAATACCTAGGGTGCTGAGGAAAAGGCAGGAGAATGGCAATGAATCATAGCACTCAACAGAGAGCTAGTGTAGAAGCCAGGGCTGAATGATCTCCTTTTGCCTAGTAACAACTTTATGATTCTTTGAGATTCATCAAATCTGTGCCAGCTGTATGCAAACAGCAGGTGAGCTCGTCACACCTCCCCACCCCTTCCCTGCAGTGCTGCCTTTGTTTATCCCTTAAGGTATTAGCCAATTCCTTTTTGATAGCCAGGTCTAAATAGGTTTCTTCCTCATGCTCTTGGATAATGCATTCCAGACCATAACCACTTGCTAAACTTTGGTCTATTTGGCAAACACCTCAAACCTGTGCCTTTCAGTTCTCAATCTTGCTGTTGTTCTACTGTTCTTTCGTTACATCCCTGCACTATTTTCCTTCTCGAGTATATGTCCAATTCTCTAATGGAAGTCCTTGTGTAGTCCGACTTCACTAATTCAAATTGTGAAACCAGTGCTAGCTACGAGTATTCAGACTTTGATCTGTTTGAAAGCTCGGCAACTCGACTTTGTCACCTATAACAGGCATCTAATCTTAAACCAACCCCAAAAATTTACATCAATCTCAGACACCGTGCCAACTGTGCATTTATAATTGGAGAGCAATTATTGAACTATTGTGTATAACTAGCCTCTTACTTATTTAATCAGTTAACTCGACGTAATAATAATGCTGTCATTCAAAATTTAGGCTGCTAACCATCATTCTCTCAAGAATAAACATTAGTCAGTTCGCAACTTTGTCATTTGACTTTTCCCTTTGATAACTGGCCATGAAGGTTAATCTGTTGAAATGATTTTGGGAGCGATGGGAGGTCAGTGGGGTAACTGCCCCTCCAATCTGAACTGGTTGACGTAAATACAGAACCATCCCATTTCGGCATTATCTTCCCCCAGACACAGACTGATGGAACACCTTAGGAGGTTCCTTGACGTGGAGTTGCAATTGAAGGTTACATATTTCTTTGATGCTCTTGATTAACATTCTGGTCAGGGTTATCACTCTGTGTTCCACTGGGGGTAATTTGGGTTAGGTACATCTCCCATGAACATAAGAAATAGGAGCAGGAGTAGGTTATTCAGCACCTTGAGTGTGCTCCACTAGTCAATATGATCTTTGCTGATCTGATGTGACATTAACTCAACTTTCCTACTTGCCTTCATAATCCTTGATTCCCTTGTAAATCAAGAATCAGACTGATTCAATCTTGCCTCGTGCTGTCTTGGAGACAGAATGCTAAACATCGATGACCCTTTGAGAGATGAAATGGAGGGGTGGAACAGGTTTATTTCCCCATTTGTTTGCAGGATCTGGCTGAATCCTGTACTTACTGTTCCTTGTTCCAATTTGCAGGTAGATGTTCATCTTGGGTTGATGGACGACAAAGGCTGTTTTTAGTGGCGACTGATTCACAAGAAAACATCTCCTCACATAACTGCTAGCAGAAACCTGAACCTTTCTGTTGAGGCTGAAGATGGGCCTCTGTGTCTCTCACGATTACATTCTTTCAGCAGCATTACCTAGAGATGTGTGAGTGGATTACCAAAGGTTAAGGGGAAGATGGGCAGCATGTTCTCACCGCTCCGAGATGCATCTGAGCGCCATAACTCAAACGCCCACAGGCGGCACTTCATTTACTAAAATCCAGGAGCATCACTCATCCAGTGTTGGTTGTCCTTAGCTATCTGAGACTTGACAGGAAGTGGTCCTGCTATTCAGTGAATCCTCCTAGCTGTAGGCCGTCTGGGGGGAGAAGAGATGCTTTTTTCCCTAGGTGTGGCATTACAAGGCCCTCCTCAACGCTGCCATCTCTGTCCAGGCCAGCTTTGCCAGAGGCCAGTGGCTATGGGGTGCCACAATGGAAACTGGTTCCATTACTGGGAGAAAGTGAGCACTGTCAATGCTGCAGATCAGAGTCGAAGAGTGTGGTGCTGGAAAAGCACAGCCGGTCAGGCAGCATCCGAGGAGCGGGAGAATCGACGTTTCTAGCATAAGCTCTTCATCAGGAATTCCACTACTGCAAGGGATGAGTGATCAGCTGCACTCCATGGTGTATGTACCATTGTCTACTCACTATGAAGCCAGACTCATAAGGACATGAAATATTGCAGAGATCTGTCACACACGTTTCTCCTTGTGCGCTCTGAGTCTCATGCTCTACCGACAGAGCTAACTGTGTGATCTGAACGTGTATTGATTAATTACCAATATCACACTGCTCGTTGGTAGTGACTCTGACATGTGCCAGAATTCACAGTAAATCCTCTACAAGACTGAGCAGGTCATGCACCTGTGATTTAGAATCACTATCGTTCCTGTTCAGCATATGTGTTTCGTCATTATTGCTTATCTTAGTTTTGGTCAAATTTGCAAGGTAATCATTTTTGGCATTTTTTGTATAACCCTGAAATCCCGTAGCTAGCCTTCTCACGCTCGGTTCATTCTCGTCTTTAAAGATTATGGTCTATCAAGCCAGACCAGAATGAAGACCTGAGTATCCTCACAGATTGTCTGCAGTCTCTCATGTCCTTTAAGAAATATTAGTCTCTCAGTGAATCGAGGGTTGTGGGGTATGGATGGGAAATTGAAGTAGAGGTCAAAGGTCAGCTCTGCTTGTCGTGAATGGTGGAGCAGGCTCTGATGTGCTGGATCATCTACAGCTGCGTCAATCTCATGTTCTTTTGATGCTCCTCAAAGCCTGCTTCATTGACCAAGATTTTGGACATACATTGGGTCAAACATATTCTTTTGTGGATTTGTGCGAACACTAGCTTAATAAACCTGCAAAGCATGTTGGAGTATTTTACTGTTGCTGATAAGTTTTGACAGCCTTTCTCTTATCAGGAGACATAAGAGTTTCAAAGGGATCAACAATTCAGATGCGAGAAAGGTGCAGTATAAACTATTGGAACCTTTGCATTTTGCATTCTCCATGAGTGCAGGATGAAATGTGTTGGTAATAAGTCTCGAGCTTCAGCAATTGCTTTACTTTGTTAAAGATACCAAATGGTAGAAAGTGAAGAACTCCAAACCTACCACATGCCCCACTCCCCTCCTCCCGACAAACTTTGCCTGCGGTGATCAATAACCTTTCTCGATCCGTAAGCAGACAGGGCACAATACTCACCATCCTCCACAGTCTGGTACAACAGGACCACGTCAGCGACCTGGAGGGACAGCTCATCGGGCTGTTTGGCTGGGTATGTTCTGGTGATCTCCACCTGGGTCAAGGCTGTCAGGATGAGAAAGAACAGGGTCAGGTACCATGTAGCCAGCCAACTGTTTGACTCTTCGCATTCAATTGCAGTTTGGAAGAAACAGAGTCTGGTCAGAGTTCAAAAGCAGAGAAGCTGTGTTCAGCTTGACACTCACTTACCCCACAAAAATTGGGTATTGTGCAGTATTTGGATTTTGTTGAGCATGGATAGACAGAAAGGAAAATGACCAGGGAAGCTGTGTTAGCAAAGGAAGACGTCAGTGAGAAATGCTTTTCCCACTGGTGATCAAGACATCGAAGGAGTGTGAGGAGAAATAAGAAATGGCAAAGGAAAGTGCAGTGACTGATTCCAAAATAGCACCCCAAACCAGATCATTCAGCATTAATTGGACACAGGAATAAGCAATAAGCTGGAGAGTGGAAGAGTACATGACAACAGGCTGTTTTTCATGAAGATAGCCCAGGCTTGAGAATAGGCTATTTTGCAGCAACACCTGGACTTGCTTTCTACCCCATGTACAGAGGAATGCTTGGGAAAAGTACTCAGAAGGGGAAATTCAGTAAATAAAATCTAATCAATACACTATTAATATTGGGGACGATTCACAATTCTTTGGACTTCACCATTGGACTGGGTTCGCGAGCTGTGGAAATTAAGATCGAGCGTTCAGTGTCAGTCTTTGTTGAGGGGTCCCCAACAGGTGAAAGGATGGGAGACTCACTTGTTTGAAGAGACTGAATAGTTTAAGCTTGTAATTATATAGAGTCATAGAGATATTCAGAATGGAAACAGACCCATTGGTCCAACCTGTCCATGCCGACCTGATATTCTGTAACAATACTTTGACATAGTCTAAGGTGATAATTAATTTCAATCTAAATATATTTAAGCTAATAAACTTGCATTATATTGAAGCACTGCAATAAAAAAAAAATTACAAGGGTATTATGCAAACTGCGAGAGTGGAGTAAGACTGCACAGGCTGGGGGTTATTACTGTAGCAAAGAGAAGGCTGAACATTTACCTCATGGAACTCCAAAATATTCATGAATCGGTTTAAGGGGGATCGATAAAGAGGTGTTGCTGCTTGCCAGGGAGGGCATACCAAGGCCAGAAAAATAATCTCCTTAAGCCCATCCCTCGTCAGAAATCAGGAGTGTGACAGAATACTCCCCACTTGTCTCAATGAGTACATTTCCAAATTACACTCCCAGAGCTAGTAGCTCACTTGATTGACATCTTTTTACAATTCACTCCCTTCCACACTGATGCACAGCAGCAGCACTAAGTGAGTATCTAAAAGATGCACTGTAGCAATTTACCCAGCTCTCTTTGAAATGAGCTCCCCAGCCCTGGAGCTCCAGCAGGTTGAAGGAAAAGAGCAGCAGAACACAGGGACAGCACCAATGTCAGTCTCCCTCCAAGCCGCGCAGCATCCTGATTGGAACCACATTGCGGTAGCTTCATTCTGAAAATCCTGGAACTGCCCTTCTAAAAGCACTGTGGGTGTACCTACGTCACATAGACTGCCAAAAGCTGCTCGCTACCACCATCGCTGGGGATGGATCATCAACATGGGTTTAGCCAACAAAACGCAAGGCCAATGAAAGAATAAAATGCAATGTTGGCATTCAAGAAGACTAAAATACAAGAGCAGGGGTGGATAAGGCTCTGGTCAGACTGCATTTGGAATATTGTGAGCAGTTTGGGGTCCAGGAAGGAGGTGCTGGTATTGGAGGGGGTCCAGAGGAGGTTCACAAGAATGATCCCGGGCATGAAGGGTTTGTCGTAGGGGTTAGGGTTGAAGACTCTTGAGTCTATACTCCATGGAGTTCAGAAGAATGAGGGGGGATGTCATTGAAACTTACAGAATACTGAGAAGCCTGGACAGAATGGATATGGAGAAAATGTTTCCATTGGTAGGAAGGACTAAGGCCTGAGGGTTACCCTCAGTGTGAAGGAACTGAGATGAGGAGGCATTTCTTCAGCCAGAGGGTGGTTAACCTGAGGAGCACATTTCTGGGAAGTGAAGTCATGAGTGTATTTAAGACAGAGATAGATGAAAATGAGGTTGAGTGAAATATCAACCATGATCGAATGGTGGAGCACACTTAACGGGCCGAATGACCTAATTCAGCTCCTATATCTTGTGGTCTTATGAAGGTAGGAGACTCGGAGGCTGCACAGATGCAAGCTCAGTATGTAGCGAGGTGTGCCAAGGGCATCAGAAGTGGGTAAATTTAGGGATGCATTGGCTTTGAAAACGTGTAGTGGTTGTAGGGATGGGAGGCGGGAGGTGGATTAGAAACAAAAAGTAAGATTTATGAAAGGGCGCAGGGCAGAAATGACATGGAATACTGGGGGTGAGGTGAAAGGGAATAGTGACAGGAACACACAATGTATCTCGAGTCGTAGGTAGATCGGATAGTGAAGAAGACGTTTGGTATGCTTTCCTTTATTGGTCAGAGTATTGAGTACAGGAGTTGGGAGGTTATGTTGCGGCTATACAGGACATTGGTTAGGCCACTGTTGGAATATTGTGTGCAATTCTGGTCTCCTTCCTATTGGAAAGATGTGAAACTTGAAAGGGTTCAGAAAAGATTTATAAGGATGTTGCCAGGGTTGGAGGATTTGAGCTAAAGGGAGAGGCTGAATAGGCTGGGGCTGTTTTCCTTGGAGTGTCGGAGGCTGAGGTTTATAAAGGTTTACAGAGGTTTATAGAGGTTTATAAAATCAAGAGGGGCATGGATAAGGTAAATAGACAAGGTCTTTTCCCTGGGGTCAGGGAGTCCAGAACTAAAGGGCATAGGTTTAGGGCGAGAGGGGAAAGACATAAAAGAGACCTCAGGGGCAACTTTTTCACGCAGAGGGTGGTACATGTGTGAAATGGGCTGCCAGAGGAAGTGGTGGAGGCTGGTACAATTGCAATATTTAAAAGGCATCTGGATGGACATATGAATAGGAAGGGTTTGGAGGAATATGTGCCAGGTACTGGCAGGTGGGACTAGATTGGGTTGGCATATCTGGTCGGCATGGACAGGTTGGACCAAAGGGTCTGTTTCTGTGCTATATATCTCTATGACTCTCTGACTCTAGATGTGGTGTGAATGGCACAATGATGAACAACTGCCGTCCTAAACCAGTAGGAAATTGACGAAACTCAAATTGAAACGGGAGAAGATTGTTCAGGTGAAGCACAAACATCAGCACAGACCTGACTGGCCTGTTTCTGTGCTGTCCCTAGACGAAGAGCTCCAGTATTACATAGCCCTTCTGGTTTGCTTGTTGATATGATGCTCCATTGCAGGTGCTTGCATTTGTTCCAGGTGAACAAATGCCAACTTTGACCGGTCCCAGCAATATTGCACACACAATGGTGTGTGATGAGCAAAAATGCAGAGGCTGCAGTTCTCCTTGGTGTCCAGTTGGTGGCAGTACATGAGCAGGAATTGCTGACTCCTTGGCTTGCAGCCGATTCTCCTTTATCTCCCGCAGCTGTCCCCTCCCCTCCCATTCCTCGGCCCACGTTCCTTCCCACACACTTACTTGTCCTGTCTGGGCGTTGTCTTTCAGCGCCCTTTTGCCCCAAGGCCGTGAACCATCGTGCTCGGTCGCTCCTGCACAAGAACCAACAAAAAGAAGTGAAATTTCACGCCTTTGCAATTGACCTTTCAGTTGCTTCAGTTTGCAACCTTTATCCAATCTGTACAAACTCTTTTGACATTTCCACAGAATACTGAAGTGCAGTGTTACACTTACTCAGTGACAGACCTGACTGAGAGGTTGGCACAGTGGTTAGCACTGCTGCCTTATAGCACCAAGGAGCTGGGTTCAAAGCCAACATCAGGTGACTGACAGTCTGTGGGAGTTTGCACATTCTCCCTGTGTCTGTGTAGTTCCTGTCTGGGTGATATGGTCTCCTCCCGTAGTCCAAGGATGAGCAGATTAGGCCAATTGGCCATGATCAATTGCCCTGTAGTGTCTAGGGATATGCAGGTTAGGTGTGTTAGCCATGGGAATTGCAAGGAGAGGGAAGGAGGATAGGTGTGGGTGGGATGCTCTTTGGAAGGTTGTTGGGTTGAATGGCCTGTTTCCGCACTGTAGGGATCCTACAGAGGCAGCTACTGAACCTGCTAAGTGCATTATTACTGACAGTGTGTGCAATACTTTGTGTAAAGTCAGCTTTTACCCTAAGTTCCTACAATTCTTCCTGAGTTCATTTATTCTTCTTTTCGATGTGGACATTGCCGGCTAGGCCAGGATTCGTTCCCCGTCCCCTGGAACTGAATAAATTACTGAGGTACCTGAGAATCGGTCACACACTGCTGTGGGAACTTGAGTCACATTTAGACCAGATCAGATAAAGATGGTTTTCCAAAGAGGCATTAGTGAATCAGAGTTTTATTTATGACACTTTTCTCCCAGTCACCATGACTGAAGCTAATTTCCAATTCCTGAATTACTAGTTGAATTCAAATTTCTGTCAAGGGATTTGAAACTACAGCAACAACCTGAGTCTTTGAATTACCAAAGAAAACACACATCAAAGAACTGCTGATGCTGGAAATCAGAAACAGAAATTGCTGGAAAAAACCAGCAGATCTGGCAGCATCTGTGGAGAGAAAGCAGAGTTAATGTTTCGGGTCCAGTGACCACTCAAAGCGTTTGAGTCAACAAGGCTGTGAGGAAGGGTCACTGGACCTGAAACTAATTCTGCTTCCTTTCCACAGATGCTGCCAGACCAGCTGAGTTTTTCCAGCAATTTCTGATGTTCTTATTAGTCTGGAGAACGATACAATGGTTTGTGTGGAGGTTTGTCCCAAGCAGCTCCGTGATGCAGGACTCTGTGGTCTATGGTCTGTTCCCCAGGAGACACACCGAGACAAACACTGACTGCACCTAGAGGGTCATCAACTCGTGTAAGGTGCTCTTTGGTCTGCCTGAAATATGTTAGTATTCCACAGCAAAGACATTACCTTGACTGAGTATTGAAAATGTGTTGCTGGAAAAGCGCAGCAGGTCAGGCAGCATCCAGGGAACAGGAGAATCGACGTTTCGGGCATAAGCCCTTCTTCAGGAATGAGGAAAGTTTGTCCAGCAGGCTAAGATAAAAGGTAGGGAGGAGGGACTTGGGGGAGGGGCGTCGGAAATGTGATAGGTGGAAAGAGGTCAAGGTGAGGGTAATAGGTCAGACTGGGGTGGGGGCGGAGAGGTCAGGAAGAAGATTGCAGGTTAGGAAGGCGGTGCTGAGTTCGACCGATTTGACTGAGACAAGGTCGGGGGAGGGGAAATGAGGAAACTGGTGAAATCCGAGTTCATCCCTTGTGGTTGGAGGGTTCCTGGGCGGAAGATGAGGCGCTCTTCCTCCAACCGTCGTGTTGTTCTGGTCTGGCGATGGAGGAGTCCAAAGACCTGCATATCCTAGGTGGAGTGGGAGGGGGAGTTGAAGTGTTGAGCCACAGGGTGGTTGGGTTGGTTGGTCCGGGTGTCCCAGAGGTGTTCTCTGAAATGCTCTGCAAGTAGGCGGCCTGTCTCCCCAACATAGAGGAGGCCACATCGAGTGCAGAGGATGCAATAGATGATGTGTGCGGAGGTGTGGTGGATATGGAAGCTTCCTTTGGGGCCTTGGAGGGAGGTGAGGGGGGAGGTGTGGGCGCAAGTCTTGCACCTCCTGCGGTTGCAGGGGAAGGTGCCGGGAGTGGAGGTTGGGTTGGTGGGGGGTGTGGATCTGACGAGGGAGTCACGGAGGGAGTGGTCTTTACGGAATGCTGATAGGGGAGGGGAGGGAAATATATCCTTGGTGGTGGGGTCCGTTTGGAGGTGGCGGAAATGACGGTGGATGATGCGCTGTACATGGAGATTGGTGGGGTGGTAGGTGAGGACCAGTGGGGTTCTGTCCTGGTGGCAGTTGGAGGGGCGGGGCTCAAGGGCGGAGGAGCGGGAAGTGGAAGAGATGTGGTGGAGGGCACCGTCGACCACGTCGGGGGGGAAATTGCGGTCCTTGAAGAAGGAGGCCATCTGGGTTGTACGTTTTTGGAACTGGTCCTCCTGGGAGCAGATGCGGTGGAGACGAAGGAATTGGGAGAATGGGATGGCGTTTTTACAGGGGGCAGGGTGGGAGGAGGTGTAGTCCAGGTAGCTGTGGGAGTCGGTCGGTTTGTAGTAGATGTCCGTGTTGATTCGGTCGCCTGAGATAGAAATAGAAAGGTCGAGGAAGGGGAGGGAGGAATCTGAGACTGTCCAGGTGAATTTGAGGTCGGGGTGGAAGGTGTTGGTGAAGTGGATGAACTGTTCATCCTCCTCATGGGAGCACGAGGCGGCGCCGATACAGTCATCGATGTAGCGGAGGAAAAGGTGGGGGGGGTGGGGCCAGTGTAGTTGCGGAAGATGGACTGTTCCACATATCCTACGAAGAGACAGGCATAGCTGGGGCCCATGCGGGTGCCCATGGCTACTCCTTTCGTTTGGAGGAAGTGGGAGGATTGGAAAGAGAAGTTGTTCAGGGTGAGGACCAGTTCAGTCAGTCGAAGGAGGGTGTCAGTGGAAGGGTACTGGGTGGTACGGCGGGAAAGGAAGAAGCGGAGGGCTTTGAGTCCTTCGTGATGGGGGATGGAGGTGTACAAGGACTGGATGTCCATGGTGAAGATAAGGCGTTGGGGACCAGGGAAGCGAAAATCATGGAGGACATGGGTGGTGTCCCGAACGTAGGTGGGGAGTTCTTGGACTAAGGGGGACAGAACCGTGTCAAGGTATGCGGAGATGAGTTCGGTGGGGCAGGAGCAGGCGGAGGAGGACGGTTGGAGGAAGAGCGCCTCATCTTCCGCCTAGGAACCCTCCAACCATAAGGGATGAACTCAGATTTCACCAGTTCCTCATTTCCCCTCCCCCCACCTTGTCTCAGTCAAATCCATCGAACTCAGCACTGACTTCCTAACCTGCAATCTTCTTCCTGACCTCTCCGCCCCCCCCACCCCAGTCTGACCTATCACCCTCACCTTGACCTCTTTCCACCTATCACATTTCCGACGCCCCTCCCCCAAGTCCCTCCTCCCTACCTTTTATCTTAGCCTGCTGGACAAACTTTCCTCATTCCTGAAGAAGGGCTTATGCCCGAAACGTCGATTCTCCTGTTCCCTGGATGCTGCCTGACCTGCTGCGCTTTTCCAGCAAAACATTTTCAGCTCTGATCTCCAGCATCTGCAGACCTCATTTTCTCCTTGACTGAGTAGTGCTGACTGGCACTTTCTAAGATCCAGGACCACATGCCGAGGGATGTATTAAAGCTTGGGGCAGCTGCTGCCAAGGCCCAATGGGGAAGACCACCGTACAGAGTCTTTCTGCTGAAGTATAAGGAGGGTCTGTTCAGTTATCAGCCCATCCCCTTGCCTCACTGCATGTAAATAGTGTTATAGTCATAGAGATGTACAGCATGGAAACAGACCCTTTACTCCAACTCGTCTGTGACAACCAGATATCCTAAGCTAATCTAGTCCCATTTTCCAGCACTTGCCCCATATCCCTCTAAACCCTTCCTATTCATATACCCACCCAGAAGCCTTTTAAATGTTGATGTTGTATCAACCTCCACCACTTCCTCTGGCAGCTCATTCCATACACGCACCATCCTCTGCATGAAACATTGCCCCTTAGATCCCTTTTAAATCTTTCCCCTCTCACCCTAAACCTATTCCATCTAGTTCTGGACTCCTCTACCCCAGGGAAAAGACCTTGTCTATTTATCCTATCCATGCCCCTCATGATTTTATAAACGTCTATAAGGTCACCCCTCAGCCTCCGACGCTCCAGGGAAAACAGCCCCAGCTTATTCATCCTCTCCCTATAGCTCAAACCCTACAACCCAGGCAACATCTTTGTAAATCTTTTCTGAACCCTTTCAAATTTCACAACACCCTTCCAATAGGAGGGAGACCAGAATTGCACACAATATTCCAATAATGACCGAAACAATCTCCTGTATGGTTAAGGAATGCCTTTAGTTTTTGAAACTGCAGGAAAGGTCAAACTCCAATGTTTGTTTTTTTTTTGTTATGCAAAGACTGTACAGAACTGCTTTAGTATAACTGTGAATGTAGATTAAAAAAAAATTATGAACAAAGTTTATTTTTGCAAAAAATAAATTCCTAGCCCAGTGACACTATAATAACATCAGAATCTCCCTAAAACTCCTGCAAGCATTGGGCTCATGGTGGGATACAGGTATTACATTGATCTCCCTGAGATGCCTGTATGAGCCTCCTAACCCAGAACAATCCATTCAAAACTAGGAACATTATGGCTAAGATGGAGACAAGTTGTAATAGTCTGGAATGTTCTGCCTGACACAGTCACGGCAGCAGATTCAATCATAACTTTCAGAAGTAAAATGGATTACTACTTGAATAAAAGTGCAAATATTTTCGAAAATGGCAAAGGGGCAGTGGGACTAACTGAACAGCTCTTTCAAACAGACAGCACAGTGACGATGGACCAAATATTATTATATTGTGTCATATTATTCCACTAATGAAATGTTTCACAAAGGAAAGTCAGAACGCTATAACAATGCATTCAGTTTTCAAGGAAACTGTGAGTTCTCATCAGTGGTATTCGGACGCAATATTGTTTCCAGGAACTCACGTTTCTTTATCCTTTCAAGGAATACGCGTAACTCTGGCAAAGCCTGCACCCATTGTCTATCCCATAACAAATAGCAACAGGAGTAGGCCTTCTGGCTCCTCGAGTCTGCTCTGCCATTCAATAGGATCCTGGCTGATCTGACACTCCTCAAAACCACTCTCCTGCATTTTCCCATAACCCTTGACTCACCTACTGGGAATCCAATAGACACAAGGACTCTGCCCCCACAGCTCTCTGTGGCAAGGAGTTCTAAAGACTCTCAACCCTCTGAGAAAAGAAAGTTCTGCTTTTGTCTGTCTCAAATTGGTGCCCCTTGATTCTGCGACCTTACCCTCTGGTCCTCATCTCTCCCATGAGGGGAAGCATCTTCTCAGCATTTACCTTGACAAGTTCCTTGAGACTACCCCCTTGAACTGGGCAGTTTGCTGAGCCATTGTAGGGGATATTGCGACAGGCCTGGGTTCACAAATAGATCAGCAGATTTCCATCATGTTCGTGAACCAGGTGGATGTTTATCACAATCGATGAGAGTTGTCATGGTTGCCATTAATAAGACTAGTTTCCAATTCCTGATTTTATTGCCATTGCATTTGAACTTCAGTCCCCTAAGGGATTACAAGTCCAGGAACATTACCTGTACACCTCCCCCTCCCACAAACTGGCTGTATATTTCCCTTCAACAGCAGTGACTGCACTTCAAGAAGCACTTAGTTGGTCATGAAGCACGTTGGGAGACTCTGAGGCTGTGAATGGCATGGTAGAAATGTGTTGGGGGAGTATTTATGATCTTACTCAGGCTTTATACAGATTTGCCATTACACATAAAAGTTGGAGAGACATATATATCAGCGAGTTCCAAACTTGACCCTCATTTCTCAAGTTGGTCCCTTTTTTTTTTACAGAAATATCACAGGCACAGGATGAAATGTTGAACTCCTACATAATGCCTTCCGTTTTTATAGGAAGGACCATTTACCTATTACACAGGTAAATGCGGGAACATTAGAGTAGTTACCTCACTGCCCAAGACTTGGGCTATACTCTGCCAACACAAGAAAGCAAGTGCAGATGGATATACAGGGAAAATTTCCGACAGCCGTACCAGGCAACAAGAAAAGCTAATTCGGAGTTAGCATGTGCCCTAATCACATGAAGGTTCAGAGCTGAATAAGACAAAAGCAGACCGTGAAGCCAAGGGATTGTACCGTCAGAGTGTTGAATGAATTATTTGAACTCTCCTGTCATTTCTGGGCTTCGAGCCATTTTTCATTAATTTATTTCCACAGGAGACACCCATTGCTGTCAGACTGAGTGCACATTCTGTCACTGTTTGTATCAAAAGGAAAGGGTTTGTCTCTTGGTGCTTACTGGGAAGCTGCAGGCATCTTTAGCATCTTGCACCTTCTCACTCCCAGTCTCTCCATTAATTACTAACAGCGCTGCCACACTGAAGCCTGATGACAATGGATTCTGTTGGCTTTGTCCAGGGCTCTGCATCAAATTTCCCAACCCTCATATCCTCCCGTCTCACCTTTATTTATGTGGTGTGTGGTAAATGTATTTTTTAGATTAGATTAGATTACCTATAGTGTGGAAACAGGCCCTTTGGCCCAACAAGTCCACACCGACCCTCCGAGAAACCCACCCCCCTATATTTACCCCTGACTAATCCATCCAACACTACAGGCAATTTAGCATGGCCAATTCACCTAACTGGCACATCTTTGGACTGTGGGAGGAAACTGGAGCACCCAGAGGAAACCCGCGCAGACACGAGGAGAATGTGCAAACTCCACAGAGACAATTACCCGAGGCGGGAATTGAACCCGGGTCCCTGGTGCTGTGAGGCAGCAGTGCTCACCACTGAGCCACCGTGCCGCCCCAAATTTATATTCAGTTTTATGACATCCGAGCATCCCAAAGTGCATCGCCGTTGATGACTCATGCAGCAAATACGGCAGCCCAATTTCAGCACAGCAAGATCCCACCTGATAGTCAGCTGCTTTAGTTGAGGGATAAAAGTTCTCCCCAGGCTCTCTGGGGAGACTGGATGAGCTTTGTCTTTGTGACAGTGCCTTGGTATCTTTAAAGTCCATCTGAGTGGGGGTGGCCTGGACTTGAAATGTCATCACTAACAGACCCCGCTGTATAATGCTGGATTTTAAGGCTAACTTGTCGTCAAAAGCCTGGAGAAGCGAACTCAAAACCAAATAGTACAGCAGTGATTGCCCAGCTGTTGCTCTGGGGAATGACTTCAATGACAGTATAAATTGGATTGTTCAATTATTACACCGGTTATGTTGTAGCTGGTACAGAAACTGGAACTAAAGGCTGGCGTGGTGGATCAGTGGTTAGCACTGCTGCCTCAGGGACCCGGGATCGATTCCCACCTTGGGCGACTGTCTGTGTGAAGTTTGAATGTTCTCCCCATGTTGGCTTGGCTTTCCTCCACATGCTCCAGTTTCCTCCCACAGTCCAAAGATGTGCAGGTTAGGGCGGATTGGCCATGCTAAAATTGCCCATAATGTTAGGTGTTTTAGTCAGGGGTAATATAGGATAGGGGAATGGGTCTGGGTGGGTTACTCTTTGGAGGATCAGTGTGGACTTGGTGGGCCGAAGGGCCTGTGTTCCATACTGTAGGGAATCTAATAAGGACTGTTGTATATTTGCCTGAAAAGGAGCTGGCAGTAGATTCAATAGCAACATTATAAAGGGAAGCATTTAGAACATAGAACATAGAAAAGTAGAGCACAGAACAGGCCCTTTGGCCCACAATGTTGTGCCGGGGGTTAATCCTAATGTAAAATACAATAACTGAACCTACGCATCCCTCAACTCACTGCTATCCATGTGCATGTCCAACAGTCGCTTAAATGTCCCCAATGACTTCGCTTCCACCACCACAGCTGGCAACGCATTCCATGCATTCACAACTCTCTGCGTAAAGAACCTTCCTCTGAAGTCTCCTCTATACCTTTCTCCTAATATCTTACAACTACGACTCCTCGTATCAGTCAATCCTGCCCTGGGGAAAGGTCTCTGGCTAATGACTCTATCAATTCCTCTCATTATTTTGTATACCTTGATCAGGTCTCCTCTCTTCCTCCTTCTCTCCAGAGAGAAAAGTCCGAGCTTATTCAACCTCTCTTCATAAGGCAAGCCCTCCAGTCCAGGCAGCATCCTAGTAAACCTTCTTTGCACCCTCTCCAAAGCCTCTGTGTCTTTCCTATAGTAGAGCGACCAGAATTGGATACAATATTCCAAGTGTGGTCTCACCAGGGACTTGTAGAGCTGCAGCAAAACCTCGCGGCTCTTAAACGCGATCCCCCTGTTAATGAAAGCCAAAACACAATATGCTTTCTTAACAACCCTATCCACTTGGGTGGCAACTTTGAGGGATCTATGTACTTGCACACCCAGATCCCTCTGATCCTCCACACTGCCAAGAATCCTGTGTTTAATCCTATATTCAGCATTTGAGTTTGACCTTCCAAAATGCATCACTTCGCACTTATCCAGGATGAACTCCATCTGCCATTTCTCAGCCCAGCTCTGCATCCTGACTATGTCGCGCTGCAGCCTGCAGTAGCCCTCTATACTATCGACACCTCAAACCTTTGTGTCATCTGCAAATTTACTAACCCACCCCTCAACCTCCTCATCAAAGTCATTTATAAAAACTACAAAGAGCAGAGGCCCAAGAACAGAGCCCTGTGGGATACCACTCAACACTGACCTCCAGGCAGAATACTTTCCACTACAACCACTCTCTGCCTTCTGTTAGCCAGCCAATTCTGAATCCAGATAGTTTAATACTCAATGGAAGAAATATGTGAAGGGAGAGGCAAGAGTGTGGGACTAATTGGATCGCTTTTCAAAGAACTGACTTGGCTTAATGGGCCAAATGGCCACCATCTGTACTACATCATTCTGAAATGTAGGAAGAAGTGGGTTTGGTTATTTTTGACATCCAGTACAGAAGGTTTCCTGGAATCACACTCTGAATATCTGTGCCAAGGCTGACTACACTAAGCTCCTGGCGTGGATGCCGAGTGCAACTATGTGAGAGGCATCCAGCATTCTCTCTGCTGGTGTGAGTCAATGGCTTGCATAACCTCACAGAAAAACAGCAATCATTCCATGTCAGGTCACATCTGTGCTTGTGCAATTTGGAAACAATTCTGAATAACCAGGGATTCTGTTCACAAGGAGAGCTGGCTCTGAGGGAGCTGGAGCAGTGTGCGTGAAGGACTCTTCACTTTTCTGTATAGGAGAGAGAGGACAGGAACAGAACTCCTGAATGGCCTGGAACCACCCAGTCAGGATATCGTAATTACTGTTGTTGGTGTCTTCCTGCTGGGGTGAGGTTTATTTTGAATTTTTGTTTTTTTTCTTTGTTGGTTATTGTGATTGTTTATTTTTTGTCTTTCCTTTCTGTTTATTAAAAAGGAAACAATTCTGTTGCCCTCAGAGACCATTCTATTTAGATGATCAGAAACACAAAAATATAGATTAGATTCCCTACAGTGTGGAAACAGGCCCTTCGCCCAACCAGTCCACAATGACCCTCCAAAGAGCAACCCAACCAGACCCATTTCCCCTCTGATTAATGCACCTAACACTATGGGCAATTTAGCATGGCCAATTCACCTGATCTGCACATCTTTGGACTGCGGGAGGAAACCCACACAGTCAAGGGGAGAATGTGCAAACTCCACACAGTCAATCGCCCGAGGCTGGAATTGAACGTGGGAGGCTGCAGCAATGCTAACCACTGATTCACCGTGCTGCCCCAATATACATGAGGGTTTAATGAATTACAAAACTATAAGAACATTTGGAGGGAGAGGCCTGAACAGAAAAGATTGAGGGTGACAGGTCTTTAAGGATCATGAAAGCATCTGATCGGCTGAATGTTCCTACTTTGAGCTGAGAACAAAACTCGAGTCATTATTTTGAGTCAGTCATCAATACATCTCTTCATCAAGAGAGAGATTAGAATCTGGGACATGCTGCCATAAGATTTGATGAATTACATAGAATAATTTACGAGGAAGCAAGGTAAGCAGAGGAGGGTGAAGGGAATAGAGGGATATGATGCTTTGGTGAGGTGAAGTAGGATGGAAAGATTAATCAATTATGGCACAATCCAATCAGCTGATTGGCTAGTCTCATGTGGGCTTTGCTAGTGAGGCCAGCATCTGTTATCACACTCTTACTACACTCATCTGTTACTACACTCACCTTTGTGAGTGTAGTAAGTTGAACCATGCAGTCCTTGGAGTGTGGGAATGTCCAGGGAGCTGTTGGGGTAGTGTAGACAGAGACAGGGGAGGAGTTGCAGGAATTTTGACCCAGCAGTCAGGGAATTGTGATATAGTTCCAAGTCAGGATGGTGTGTGGCCACCTGTAGGTGGTGATGACGGCATACATCTTCCAGCCTTGTTCTTCTAGTTGCAGGCTTGGAAGGTGCCATCAGGGGATCCTTAGTGAGTTGTTGCACTGCATCTGGTAGATGGTAGAAATGTAGTGAGGGGAATGAATGTGGAAGATGGTGGATCGGTGTGCCAATTTATTAGATTGCTTTGTTCTGGGTGGTAATGAGTTTATTGAGTATTGCTGGAGCTGCACTCCTGACCTGTGCCTTGCAGATGGTGGACATTCTTTGAAGATTCGGGAGGTGACTTATGTGTTGCAGTGTTCCTACCCTCTAACTTGCTGTCATAGCCCATTTTTACATAGCCGTCCAGGTCAGCTTCTGTTTAATGGTAAACCTCAGGATGTTGACAGTGGGGGAATCAAGTCAAGTAGCCATTGTCTTACCAGACCATAGGGCTGCTCTCTCATTCAAGAGAGATGACTGGTGGTGATTTAATCTGAGAGCCACCATACCTCAGGCTAGGGGAGAGGTAACCAGTGTGGGAATTGAACCCACTGTTATTGGCATCACACTACTTTACCAACCAACTGAGCCTAAGCCAACCACCAAGGGGGCAAACAGTGATGGTAATACCACTCAATGTCAAGGAACAATAGTTGGATTGCTGCAGATGGTCAATACTGTCAGCACAAGACTGGTTATTATTCTGGCCTTGCTGTGTTTGGACACAGATTTAATAAATAAAAGAATCAGAGCAAGATTGGGGCAGATGGTGGCTCAGTGGTTAGCACTGCTGCCTCACAATACCAGGGACCCAGATTCAATTCCAGCCTAGGGCAACTGTGGAATTTGCACATTCTCCCCATGTTTGCATGGTTTTCTTCCCATAATCCAAAGATGTGCAGGTCAGGTGAATTGGCCATGTTAAAATTGCCCATAGTGTTAGGTGCATTAGTCAGGAATAAATATAGGGTAGGGGAATGGGTTTGGGTGAGTTACTGTTCCAAGGGTCAGTGTGGACTTGTTGGGCCGAAGGACCTCTTTCCCCATTGCAGGGAATCAGTATCTGAGAAGTCACGAATGGTGATGAACTATGTAATTCTGTGAATTGCTTTGGCCAATAAGGATAGAAACATCTCTTCACTGCTGCAGCATCAGAGCTCGATGAGACTCATTGCTGACAAGAGGAGGCCAGTAGCTTGGCATCTGCCCCATCAAACTCCTATCTGCCAGCATGTGATATCTTCAAAGTGCAGAAAAAAAATTCTTTGCCAAGTAACCTGCCAATGATTCTTTCCTTAGCTGAACTGCCAAAGTCTGGTTTATTAGTTTCCAAGCTCCTGGGTTCCACATTAGCCCAGTTTGCAATGATTTGGCTTCTGCTTGGTCATTTGCCAGGCAAGGTAAAAAAACAATGTCGACAGATGCTGGAAACCAGATTCTGGATTAGTGGTGCTGGAAGAGCACAGCAGTTCAGGCAGCCTGAACTGATGAAGGGCTTTTGCCCGAAACGTCGATTTTACTGCTCATTTGCCAGGTAACCCTACAGGATTGGGCAAAATTTCATCCCTCAGTCCTTCAATGGAAACAGCAGCCTGGATTTTTGAGTCGTGATTCAGAAATGAGAGAAGCAGATGTCCACTACAGCTGGCAGGATCGTGTAGACCGGATGGTGCAGCCTTTACCAGTTAGCCTGACATGAAGTGATGAGAGATGCAAACCAGGTGTAAGAGCCCACTGTTGGAGCCCAAGATAAACAGGGAGAAACCTGTTTGTGTTACACCAGTTTTTACAGATGGAACTACTACAATAGGTTATGAATGCTGAGCTGTAAGATCCTTGGAGAAAGTGAGGACTGCAGATGCTGGCGATCAGATTTGAGACTGTGGTGCTGGAAAAGCATAGCAGGTCAGGTAGAATCGTAAGCCCTTCATCAGGAATGAGGCTTGTGGGCCAGGGAGCTGAAAGATAAGTGGGAGGGGGGGCGGGAGTGAGGCTGGGGGTAGGTAGCTGAACATGCAATAGGTAGATGAAGGTGGGGGAGAAGGAGATAAGTCGGAGAGGAGGGTGGAGCGGATAGATGGGAAAGACGATGGACGGGTCAAGAGGGTGTTGCTGAGTTGGAGGCTTGGGCCTGGGGTGAGGAGGGAGGGAGGAGAAATGAGGAAACTGGTGAAATTGACATTAATCCTGCGAGGGTGCGGGTGGCCCAAGGTGTTGTCTGAAACGTGCGGGTGTCCTAGAGATGTTTTCTAAAATGTGCGCATGTCCTAGAGGTGGACTCTAGACGCCCGCATCAACCAACTCCACTGCCCCGTGGCTGAACACTTCAATGCTCCCTTTCACTCCAAGGACATGCAGATCCTGGGCTTCCTCCATCACCAAACCCTAACCAACAGATGCCTGTAAGAAGAATGCCTCATCTTCCACCTTGGGACCCTGCAACCACATGGGATTAATGTGGATTTCACCAGTTTCCTCATTTCTCCTTCCCCCAGTCCCAAGCCTCCATCTTGGCACTGTCCTCTTGATCTGTCCATTGTCTTTCCCATCTGACCGCTCCACCCTCTGCTCTGACCTATCACCTTCTCCCCTACCTTCATCTATCTATTACATTCCCAACTACTTTCCCCCAGCCCCATCGCCTCCCATTTATCTCTCAGCACCCTCCCCCACACACAAGCCTCATTCCTGATGAAGGGCTTATGCAGGGAACGTCGATTCTCCTGTTGCTTGGATGCTGCCTGACATGCTATGCTTTTCCAGCATCACACTCTCGACTGTAAGATCCTGGGCCAATTTGGCTCTGGTTTGGCTGGCACCATACTGGACTTTCACTGTTTCTAGGTGTCCCTGGCAGCTGCCTGAAAGCATGGGACAATAAAGGATCCTGCACCAGATTGGGGTCTCCTTTTCAATATTCGCCAGAAACCAGGTGGAGATTTTGGGAGCACAGAGGCCTTTCTTAAGAAATATGTTTTGCCTCACACTCAGTGTCACAGTAAACCTTTTAAAACTCACAGTGTGTCAGTATACCCTCAGGTCACATGCTATGACTAAGGCATCATATCGTCAGCATATCCCTTAAAGCCAGACCTATCACGAGACATAACACAACAAGAAGCCAAATTATACACTCAGACACTGCTACAGACCAAGTTAACAGGCACATAAGTTCATGTTAACTTATCACTGACGTGGAGCTGTAGGAAAAGAAAATGCAGGATTTAGCTCTGTAGGGTATATGGTGACTTCAAAGACAGGGCATTTTAGGAAATCTTGTCACACACTGAGATGTGACGGACGACCACTTGAGGAGAGCGCCTGGGCATACCTCTTTGGGTATGAGCGGGAGAGGCTGAATGGAATACAAGGGAGGGACCTCCCTTTAAACTCAATTGCCTATAAGTCAAAATCGAAATCACCCTGACTAGTGTCATTGAGCTGCATTCAATGAAGGATGCTTGCGTATATGCAACCTCAGAAGATGAGCTCCAGACTATTGAAAGCTCCTTTATGGAGGCATGTGAGAACATGGCTCTCTCCCTTTAGATGCGGAAGATGAAGAAGGTCCTCCGCCAACCTCGCCCGGCATTGCGGAGCTCATCCCCAATCGTTTAGATCCATGGGGAGGCCTTCGAGAAAATTGACATCTAATACCACCAGAGTGTTCTGTTGGCCAAAGCAGCTGTTGATAATGAAATCCAGCATTGCCTCCAGTGTGCTAGCATAGACTTCAGCCGCCTGATGAAAAGGGTGTTCGAGGACAACAACATCAGATCCGGCACCAAGATCATGGTTTACAGAGCTGTGGTGGTTCCCACTCTCCTAAATGGCTCTGAGATTTGAGCTGTCTACAGCAGATACCTCTGGGCACTGGAGCAGTCCGACCAACATGGCCTGTGTAAGATCCTGTGAATCCGCTGGGAAAACAGCTACATCAACACCAGCTTCCTTGACCAGGCCAACATCCCCAACAGCGAGGCACTGACTCCCCCCCCCACCGTGATTGGCTGTGATGGGCTGGGCATGTTGTCCACATGACCCACATGAGACTTCCCAAGCAGATGATCTACTCCTAGCTCCGAAATGGTAGGCGAGCCGCAGGTGGACAGAGGAACTGCCTCAGGGATACCCTCCGGGCCTCACTGGCGAAGTGTTGCATTCCCACAGACACCTGGGAATCACTGGTCCAACACCCTCCAAAGTGAAGGAGGAGTATCCAGGAAGGCATCAAGTATCTCAATACGCGGTGTTGGGAAAAAGCAGAATCCATGAGAAAACAGAAAACAGTGGAAGGAGTGTGCTATCACACCGACACCCCATACATTCCTTCCCATCACCACCATCTGCCCCAAGTGTAACAGAGTCTGAAGAAGCTGCATCAATCTGTACAGTGCGCTATGGGCTCACCCTGAGAGGGGAAGAGAGTCGACCTTGTCTGTGAGAGATTGCCAATGATGACACCTTTGGGTGTTATTTTTGATCTGACCAGTTAATACTTGGAGCACTGTTACTGGAGAACAAATGCATTAAGTGCTTTCTTACTGATTGCTTCTCGATGAGAAAACTTTCTAAGTAGAGAGCTCATCAATTAGCCACCAATTAGGTTACAGCGAAAACCAGTTTTGAATGAATTGCAATTGTTGAGCACGACATGAGCAATAATGACTCGGAAAATTGATCTGTGTACTGTTAGACAAAGCTATTACAGTAAAGGGGAATTTCATTCAAATGTGCTCACAGCTTCATTATAAATATCACAAGGCTAAATTTCACCCTGAAGGGCACAGGCTGAATTCATCCCTTCATTGCTTCATAAATGAACCATTTGAACAAGCGATTAAATGCGAAGGGTTTTTCTCTTACGTGTCAATGAGTGTCCCTGTCCTCCAGGGAAGGAAATTAAATGGGAAGTCTTCATTTCCATTGCCCTGCATCAAACAGTTGGATATTGTTGCTTGGTTTTGAAGGCCAATCTGTCCAATCCAGCAATTGGCTGCCCTTAGGAAACTGGGAACATCCATAACAAAATCTTCATTTCCTGTGCTGTTGAAATGATAAGAATTGCAGCCCTGGGGTGGCTAGAGACTGTAGTACAGTTCTGCTCCTGCTCCTAAAGCAACAGAGCAGCTTATCCCAACTCCTAAACCCATCTGCAGACCACTCATGTCTGTTACGCCCAAGGATGTAAGGTAAACCGAGCCAGGGCTGAGAGAGTCCTCCAAATGTGAGGTGCCATCAAATGGAGATCAAGGTGGCACGAGATGTGGTCAAGAATTGTGGAAAACTCAAAGGTTGATCTGCATCACTAGATCCTTTCCATTGTCATAATGTATTGCCATGAACAGTAAGTGAGAAAACGTAGACTGTATCATTCATTCTTAGGAAATAAGGTGTTGCTGGCAAAGCAACATTTGTTGTCCATTCCAAACTGTCCTTGAGAAGGTCACCTTCCATTGTGTCGAATTTTACAGCAAATAGACTTTACAAATCAACCAGCCTCTCCTGCTGCGTATGCTCCCTTCCCATTCCACCTTATCTTATCCTATCAACACAATGAGATGACTGCAGTCTGATTAAAGTATCAGGTGGGGATTGGCAAGATTCCGACCTGAGGAACAACTGACATGTGCCTACATAAAAACCGAAAGAACTGCAGATGCTGGAAATCAGAAACAAAAACAGAAGTTGCTGGAAAAGCTCAGTAGTGCGGTCAGTATTTGTGGAGAGAAATCAGAGTTTGTGTTTCAGGTCCAGTGACCCTTCCTCCCAACTGCAAATATGTTCCTATCTTGGGATAGAGTGTGTGGCAATGAAGGGCACTTGCAAGCAGCAGTATTTCCATACACTTGGTGTTCTTCAGTAACTGGTAATGTGGTCCTCTGAGAGAGATACAAAGGGCACCTGATCCTTTGCAACACAGGGGAAAGACTTAGAAAAGACCTGAGGGGCAACTTCTTCACGCAGAGAGTGGTGCGTATATGGAATGGGCTGTCAGAGAAAATGGTTGAGACAGGTACAAAAGCAACATTTAAAAAACACATATAGATACATGGATGAGGGATAGGGACCAAATGCGGGCAATTAGAACTCTATGACGCTTGGCCTCCTAATCTCCATCACCATCTTCAGACTGATCACCCTCTGATACCTTTGTGCACCCCCAATACTGGCCTCTTAGCTATTCCCCATTTTGATTGCCCTACCATTGGTGGCCATGTCATTAGCTGCCTGGGCCCCCAAAGCTCTGGAGGCCTGTCTGTATACACACTCCACTGATCTCCCTCTCTTGAAGCTACTCCTTAAAACTTATCCCTGTAATCAAGCCTTTAGTCATGTGCCCTAATATCACTTTATGTGGCTGGCAGCCAGATTTAGTTTAAAAACGTTGCCTCCAAAACATCGTGGGATGATATCCCACATCAAAGGTGCTACATTGTACATTGGATTTGTTCCTTTTCTGAACAGGAATGCCATGTTGCTGGAAGGTAAACTTAACCCAGAGTGTGGCCCAGTCTGGCTTTTGTTTCCATTATATTCTACTCCTGGTTTTGCTCGTATCTGTAACCTATGTACACACTGTCCTGACATTTGCAGCGCAGCTCACACACTATTGAACCCAGTAAAAGCTAATTCAATTACCCTCTGCCAAAGAACTGTCAACGTTCATTCTGTAAGGGGGACCAGATGCCTGATGCTGGATCTTAGACAACAGGCTTGCTCTTTTTTTTTAATGACAGCTTATTGTGTAGCCCCCAAACTATGGAAATAAAATCAGCATGAATGGATTTGACCCTCCAATACAACATTTTTGTTGGACTTTAATTGATTCTCATATTCTGAGAGGAGCTATTTGGTATTTTAGAAGTACTTAAGAAATTTCATGGTACATCTCCTCTTTGTTAGATGACCTACAAATTAATAAATTTGTGAAAAAACTGTCTATTTTTAAAAAATAATTTATCGTGAATACGTTTATCCATTTGTGTCCTGATGTAAAACATTTTGTTCGAATCCTCAGCCTCTTAAAATCCTGGGCTTAAAAGTCAACCACATCTGGCACCCAACCACATAAAGTTGTTGTCAATATAACATAGGGAATAGTAGTCCCCCCTGTTTTTATTTAAACCAGTGGTAAACTCCAGATGAGGGAAGGTGTGAAGTTAAGAACCAATATCTCAAAGTTTATCCCTGAAGTGAACAGAATATCTCCACCTGCCAAAGTGTCAAAATATATTAAATTTGCCGTTTTGTGCAATACTTTTAAACCCAACTCAGCCTTGTCATTTCAAGTGTATGTTCCATTTAAACAATGTGATAATTGACAATTACTTTCTATCAACCTCTCTGGCT
This sequence comes from Chiloscyllium plagiosum, assembly GCF_037043375.1. Classification (NCBI taxonomy): domain Eukaryota; kingdom Metazoa; phylum Chordata; class Chondrichthyes; order Orectolobiformes; family Hemiscylliidae; genus Chiloscyllium; species Chiloscyllium plagiosum. Next base: position 19,036,994 of record NW_028270151.1, on the reverse strand, counting down.
CGGAAAACAGCCAAATGCTGGTGTAATAATTGTTGGGAGATTTTACAAATGTAAACTGTTGATTTTTGTTTTAGAATGTTTCCTTTCAGTTTCTTCCTCCATAAAAGCAAGTCTTTCTGAGGTGGAATTTTTTTTACTCTTGCTGGTGACAAACCTGGAGTCAGATAGGCCATTTAATCAGGTACAGCACAGCCCTGAGCCCTTCCCGCCTCCATTGGAATTAAGTTATAGGAACATAATAACTAGGGACAGTAGCAGGGAATTCAGTCCCTCGAGTCAGCCCTCTCACAGTCCAAAGCACTCAGAACCTGAACAAAGCACTGAGCTTTAGGAAAGGTGGGGACCCCCACCCCCACCCCCCAGTGAGAGCCCTGTTATTGATACTGACCGACCTGCGTTCCTGAACCAGCCATGGCCTACTGTGCGGCTGCTGATCCCAAGGTCTCATAACGTCTCATTGGCCAGCAGCTGTTGCTGACCTGGACTTCTGCGCTTGGGGTCTTGATTTCAGAGGATGGTCCTGCCACTGCCTGACTGGGATGTGATTAGGCAGGTTTTCCCTGGATGAGACTATTTGCATTTTGCCAATTGGCTGGTGCGACTTCTGGTACCACAGCAGGTTTCCGCCATATACCTGTTTTTTAAAAATTTGATTTGACATTGAATTCACTCGGTTTATGTTCACCACTTTCTCAGTCCTTCAATGGTTAATTCCACATCCTTTCAATCAAAATTGTCGACAGTGCTATCAAGCAAAAGAACAACTTGCTCAGTTTGGGTTCTGCTAGGGCCACCCAGCTCCTGACCTCATTGTAGCCTTAATCTAAACAGAGACAAACGATGTGAACTTCTGAGGGGAGGTAAGAATGACTTCTCTTGATGTCAAGGCAAAAGTTGGCTGAGTGTGGCTTTGAGAAACCCTAGCAAAATGAATGGAGGGAAAGGAAATCATAGCTACAAGAGCAGGGTCAAAGGCAAAGGCTGGGTGAAGTCACTACCTAGCAAAAAGGAAGATGTTTGTTATTGTGTTAGAGTTCAGCCTCCTCAACTTCAGGGTATCACTGCAGAGTTTCCACAGGAGTGTCCTAAACCCACAGCTGCTTTATCAATGATCTACTCTCCATTATAATGTCAGATGTGGAAATGTTCTCTGATGACTGCCCAATAATTAGCACTACTTGTGACTCCTCAGATACTGAAGCAGTCCAGGTCAAAACGCAGCAAGGTTGGAAGAATAGACAGACTTGAGCTGACAGGTAGCAAGTGACTTTTTTAGCACACAAATGCCAGGCAATAGCTATCTCCAACAAAGGAGAATAGATGCATTGCCACTTGATGGTCAGCGGTTTTCCATCACTGATTCCCCCACTATCAGCATCCTCACAATGGGAGGCACTGACCACCAACTAGAAACTGAATTAGTCACACACATACCATGGCTACAAGAGCAGGGTCAAAGGCTAGGAATTCCGTGATGAGTAACTCACCTCCTATCTCTCCTGTGCCAGTCCACAATTTACAAGGTTCAAGGCAGATGCATGATGGAACACTGCAACTCTAAAATCGATTAAGGGGCATCAGTATATATAGTATACTTGAATTTTCAGAAGGCCTTTGTTAAGGTCTTTCACAGTTGGCTGTTTAACAAAATTAAAGCACATGGAATTGGTGGGAATGTACTTGCATGTACAAGCTGGAACAAATGAGCTAATACAAAGATCAGTACTTGGGGCCCAGCTGTTAACCATATGTATCAATGATTTGAACATAGGGACCAAATGTAATGTTTAAAATTTGCAGACAATGTCAAACTAAAGTGAAATGTGTGTCGTAAGGAAGATGTAAAGTGGTTGAGGAGGATTTGGACAGTCATAGTAAGTGGACAAGAACATGGCAGTTGGAATATAACATGGAAAAATGTGAGGTTATCTGTTTGGGTGGGAGGAACAGATGTGCAAATTATTTCTTCAAGGGTGAAATGTTGGAAAACGAAGAGACCAAGGTGTCCTTGTCAATAAGTCACTGAAGGCTATCATACAGATGCAGCAGGTTATTAGGAAGGCTAATGGAATATTGGCCTTTATTGCAAAAGGATTTGAGTACAAGAGTAGTGAAGTCTTGCTTAATTGTTTATGAGCTTGAGTGGACTGCAGCTGAAGTACTCTGTACAGTTTTGGACTCATTACCCTAAGAAAGATGGGAGTGCAATGAAATTTCATCTGAACTATTCCCAGGATATCAGGACTGTCTTATGATGAGAGATTGGGTAAACAGGGTTTGCTCTCTCTAGAATTTCAAAGAATGAAAGGTAATCTAATCGAAACATACAAAATACTTACAGTGATAAGATAAGATGGGTGCAGATAAAATGTTTCCCCTGTTTGAGGAGCCCAGAACTAGGGGGCATTATTTAAAAATAAGGGGGATGCCTGTGGACCGAGATGAGAATTTTTTAAACTTAGAGGTTGTGAATCTTCAGTCTTCTCTAGTTCAGGGGGTCTTGGAAGCTGAGTTTTTGAGTGAATGTAAAGGAATGATTGATAGATTTCTGATTACCAATGGCATTGAAGTGTTCAGTCTGTAGTGATTGTAATGAGGTCAGCCAGGTGGACCTCATAGAAAATAAACTCCCTGATTGGGGCTGTTAATTTGGTCTAATCAGGGAGCACTGGCTGACAGATATAAACAGGAGTGTCAGACATGCCACTCTGAGAGCTGTCTCTGAGGGAGATGGATAGGTATCAAAGACTTTCCATACATAAATAGAGGGTGACTTTAGATTAGATTAGATTACTTTACAGTGTGGAAACAGGCCCTTTGGCCCAACAAGTCCACACCGACCCGCCGAAGCACAACCCACCCATACCCCTACATTTACCCCTTACCTAACACTACAGGCAATTTAGCATGGCCAATTCACCTGACCTGCACATCTTTGGACTGTGGGAGGAAACCGGAGCACCCGGAGGAAACCCACGCAGACACGGGGAGAACGTGCAAACTCCACACAGTCAGTCGCCTGAGGCGGGAATTGAACCCGGGTCTCTGGAGCTGTGAGACAGCAGTGCTAACCACTGTGCCACCGTGCCGCCCACTTGGTGACAGAATATGCGTCTCTGTGGAGTTATTTCAGAACGTCAATGATTATATTAAGTGGTAGAGCAGGCTTCACAGGCTGAATGGCCTGCTCCTGTTTCTGTATTCCAAAAACACTCAAGAGGCTTCACATCATTCCAGACAAAGCAGCCTGATTGCCTGGAGTTTCATAACCACCTTAACTGTTTACTTCCTTCAGCATGAACACACAGTGGCAACACTGTACAACCAACAAAACGGACTTCAATTCAACAGGAACTCCCAAACCCTCAACCTCTACTCCTCAAAGGACAACGGCAGCTAAAGCATGGAAGCAGCAACACTTCCAAGTTCGCCTTAAAGGTACACACCTTCTTGACTGGCAAATACATTTTATCAATGCCCAAATCCCATGAATGAAACAATAATAAAAACATGCTGCAGGGGTTTGAAATATCAATGGGATCTGTTCCTGAGGGGATCTCACCTCAATGTGGATTATAGGATAGAATCAATAGACAATAGACAATAGGTGCAGGAGTAGGCCATTCAGCCCTTCGAGCCTGCACCGCCATTCAATATGATCGTGGCTGATCATTCCTAATCAGTATCCTCTTCCTGCCTTATCTCCATAACCCTTGATTCCACTATCTTTGAGAGCTCTATCCAACTCTTTCTTAAATGAATCCAGAGACTGGGCCTCCACTGCCTTCTGGGGCAGAGCTCTCCACACAGCCACCACTCTCTGGGTGAAGACGTTTCTCCTCATCTCTGTCCTAAATGGTCTACCCCTTATTTTTAAGCTGTGTCCTCTGGTTCGGCACTCACCCATCAGCGGAAACATGTTTCCTGCTGCCAGAGTGTCCAATCCTTTCATAATCTTATATGTCTCAATCAGATCCCCTCTCAGTCTTCTAAACGCAAGGGTATACAAGCCCAGTCGCTTCAGTCTTTCAGTGTAAGGTAGCCCCGCCATTCCAGGAATTGACCTCGTGAACCTACGCTGCACTCCCTCAATAGCCAGAATGTCTTTCCTCAAATTTGGAGACAAGAACTGCACACAGTACTCCAGGTGTGGTCTCACCAGGGCCCTGTACAGCTGCAGAAGAACCTCTTTGTTTCTATACTCAATTCCTCTTGTTATGAAGGCCAGCATGCTATTAGCCTTCTTCACTACCTGCTGTACCTGCATGCTTGCCTTCATTGACTGGTGTACAAGAACACCCAGATCTCTCTGTGCTGTCCCTTTACCTAAATTGATTCCATTTAGGTAGTAATCTGCCTTCCTGTTCTTGCCACCAAAGTGGATAACCATACATTTATCCACATTAAACTGCATCTGCCATGCATCTGCCCACTCACCTAACTTGTCCAGGTCACCCTGTAATCTCCTAACATCCTCATCACATTTCACCCTGCCACCCAGCTTAGTATCATCAGCAAATTTACTAATGTTATTGCTGATACCATCTTCTATATCATTAACGTATATTGTAAAAAGCTGCGGTCCCAGCATGGATCCCTGCGATACCCCACTGGTCACTGCCTGCCATTCCGAAATGGAGCCGTTTATCACTACCCTTTGTTTCCTATCAGCCAACCAATTTTCAATCCAATCTAGTACTTTGCCCCCAATACCATGCGCCCTAATTTTATTCACTAACCTCCTATGTGGGACTTTATCAAAAGCTTTCTGAAAGTCCAGGTACGCTACATCTACTGGATCTCCCTCGTCCATCTTCAGAGTTACATCCTCAAAAAATTCAACAAGATTAGTCAAGCATGATTTCCCCTTCATAAATCCATGCTGACTCTGTCCTATCCTGTTACTACTATCCAGATGTGCCGTAATTTCATCCTTTATAATAGACTCCAGCATCTTTCCCACTACTGAGGTCAGACTAACTGGTCTATAATTTCCTGCTTTCTCTCTCCCACCTTTCTTAAAAAAGTGGTATAACATGAGCCACCCTCCAATTCTCAGGAACCGACCCCAAATCTATCGAACTCTTGAAAATAATCACCAACGCATCCACGATTTCCCGAGCCACCTCCTTCAGTACCTTGGGATGTAGACCATCAGGCCCCGGAGACTTATCAACCTTCAGACCTAACAGTCTCTCCAACACCAAATCCTGGCAAATATAAATTCCCTTAAGTTCAGGTCCTTCAGCTACCGTTACCTCAGGGAGATTGCTTGTGTCTTCCCCAGTGAACACAGATCTGAAGTACCCATTTAATTCTTCTGCCATTTCTTTGTTCCCCGTAATATATTCCCTTGTTTCTGTCTTCAAGGGCCCAATTTTAGTCCTAACCATTTTTTTGCCTTGCACATACTTAAAAAAGCTTTTACTATCCTCCTTTATATTATTGGCCAGTTTACCTTCGTACCTCATTTTTCCTCTGCATATTTCCTTCTTAGTAATCCTCTGTTGCTCTTTAAAAGCTTCCCAGTCCTCAGTTTTCCCACTTATCTTTGCTATGTTATACTTTATCTCTTTTAACTTTATATGTTTCTTAACTTCCCTCGTCAGCTATGGCCACCCATGCCTCCTCCTGGGATCTTTCTTCTTTTTAGGAATGAACTGATCCTGCAACTTCTGCATTATACACGGAAATATCCGCCATTGTTCCTCCACAGTCATCCCTGCTAAGGTATTGCACCACTGAACTTTGGCCAGCTCCTCCCTCATAGCTCCATAGTTCCTTTATTCAACAGAAATATTGTCACTTCCGACTGTACCCTCTCCCTCTCAAATTGCAAATTGAAGCTTAATGTATTATGGTCACTACTTCCGAATGTCTCCTTCACTTTGAGGTCTCTGACCAATTCTGGTTCGTTGCACAATACCAGATCCAGAATTGCCTTCTCCCTGGTCGGCTCCAGCACCAGCTGCTCTAAGAATCCATCTCTGAGGCACTCCACAAAGTCTCTTTCTTGAGGTCCAATGCCATCCTGATTCTCCCAGTCTACCTGCATGTTAAAATCCCCCATAACAACTGTAGTAACATCTTTGCGACAGGCCAATTTCAGCTCCTGATTCAACTTACATCCGACATCCAGACTACTGTTTGGGGGCCTGTAGATGACTTCCAAGAGGGTCTTTTTACCCTTAGTATTTCGCAGCTCAATCCACACTGACTCTACATCCCCTGATTCTAGGTCCCCCCTTGCAAGGGACTGAATATCCTCCCTTACCAACAAGGCCACCCCACCCCCTCTGCCCGTCAGCCTGTCCTTACGATAACACGTGTATCCTTGAATATTCATTTCCCAGGCCCTGTTCACTTGAAGCCACATCTCAGTTATCCCCACAATATCGTATCTGCCAATTTCCCAAAGAGCCTCAAGCTCATCCATCTTATGTCTAATGCTTCGAGCAATCATGTATAGAATTTTTAATTTGTTACTGCTCTCACCCTTCCCATCAACCCCTATTTCACTCAACTTTACAGCATGATCCCTTTCCGAGTTTTCTGCCTCATTGATACAGTTGTCTTTCTTGACTTCTCTTGTTCTAACTTTCCCTTCAATTTCCTTTTTAAACATCCAGTTTGTCCCCCCCCGCTACTTAGTTTAAATGTAGCAGTGTTGCAGTAGAAAACCTGCCTGCCAGAATGCTGGTCCCTAACCTATTAAGGTGCAAACCGTCTCTCTTGTAGAATTTAAGCTTACCACAAAATATACTCTAGTGATCCAAGAATTTAAATCCTTGCTTCCTGCACCAGTTCCCCAGCCACACGTTCAAGTCCATTACCTCCCTGTTTCTGGCCTCACCAGCCCGAGGAACTGGAAGCAAACCCGAGATAACCACCTTGGATGTCTTGCTTTTCAGCCTTCTTCCTAGTTCTCCGAAGTCCCGCTGTAGTATGTTCCTCCTCTTCTTCCCGACATCATTTGTGCCAACATGTACCACCACCTCTGGCTCTTCACCCTCGTCCTTGAGGATTTCCTGCACTCTGTCTGTGATGTCTTTACCCTGGCACCAGGAAGGCAACACACCATCCTTAAGTCCCATCTGCTGCCACAAAAACCCCGGTCAGTTCCTCTCACGATGGAGTCCCCTATTACCACGGCTCTGTGCGATGTCCAACTCTTCCGCTCTGCATCTGCGCCAACTTTTGATTGACAGACCTGGCCGCCGTGCGAACTGGCAGTGCCATCAGTCTCTACTGTTTCCAAAAGCTTCAACTTGTTCCTGACAGGTACTCCCCCCGGGGTCTCTTGCACCTGTCTTCTCTCTGCCTTCCTCATCGTCTGCTCTCTTCTGCTCTCTTCTGGCACACATCCACACCCACTCTAATAGCAATCACTTACCTTCCCGACCGGCTTTGTGCTCCGCCTGAACTTCCCCCCAGCTTCCGCCGCTCTCTGCTGTGAAAATCATTTTATAACTAGACTATTCAGCCCTTTGGGCCTGTTCCTGCTCTTTGAGAGAGCTATCCATGAGTCCCTCTCCCCCTGCTCTTTCTTCATAGCCCTGCAAATGCTTTATTTTCAATTATTTATCGAATAAGCTACTGATATTCAAATTGTTTCCATCATCACTTTCAGGGATTGCATTCCAGAAGACAGTCACTCACTATAAAAGAAATAGTCCCTTCATCTTTGACTTAGTTTATTTTGCCACTGACCATAAACCACTATCTTCTGATCCTTCTGCCATTCTTTCATTTTAAGACAGCATCCAGGGTAGTGAGAGGGAAAGGCCAAAAGTAGACTATCTAATCACTTTCTCCTGTCAAGTCAGTGTTCTGGAGGAAAGGGAAAGAAGGGGCCGTTCCAAAATTATGACCTTAAAAGGTCCTTGTAGAAACCCTGTTGACTGGAAGTTCTGAGTCTTAAAGGAATGTGCCAGGGATCCTGGGAACAGGATTTAGATATAGCCAGAGATGTCTCAGCCTTTGGCTGGGAAGAGGCATTGTGGGTCCAATCTTTTTGCATGGTTGGCTGATACATTTGTTCCAATGAACCAGCCCCACATTCCTCTGACAGAATTGGTGGCCATCATTGACTGGGAGACATACTTGCACAGGGTGAGTGGGCCCATCACGGCATTGTTCTCTGTGCCTCTCTACAGTGCTGATCTGCATTGCAACTTTTATTGTAATAGACAGCTTTATCATGGTAAAACATCCTCAAGAGTGCTCATAGAAACAATGTTGAGGCTGAGCCAATTGAGGAACTGTTTGGTCTTTATTATTAGTGGGAGTGTAGTGTAAATGATACTGGCCTAGTAATCCAGAGGCCCAAGCTAGTTTCTGGGGACTTGCGGACAATTTGACTTTTTAAAAAAAGTTGGAATTTAAGCAGAAATTTGGCCTATTCGCAATTCTATGCTGATTGTCATAAAAAAAACATCTGTTCATTAGTGTATTTCAGGAAAGTTAATCTGTTGTCCTTACCTAGTCTGGTCTATATGTGACTCCAGACTCACTGCCCTCTTAAATGGTTCCAGTTAGCCAGTCAGCAGTAAATGCTGACCCCCCACAACCCGTGAATGAATAATATTTCTTTTAAAAATGACCAAATGCTCAATCAAGTCACTGGGTAGAGGTGGGAGTGGGGATGGTCACAAAGGGACCTGAGAACCAGGAGGAGGAATTTACAAAGTCAAAGCCAGAAGGGATTTACTTACGGTGATTCTGCTCCAAACACCATCACGACCTTCTCTCCGGCGTGGTTACTCAGCATGGTGAGCCGAAAGAGGTGGTTGACAGAACTCTGCCGGGAATACAACATGCCTGAAGCAGTCTTCATAGGAGACAGATTCAGTTCCTCAGCCTCACAGGGCTCCACCTGGAGTTGGTCTGTCATGGCATAATCAGTCACACTGTAGCTGTCCTCACTAGAACAACATAAAACACAAAAAAAATCATTACAGACACAAAACAGCAATGTAACCTCAAATAAGACTTCTCCTCCCTCCTCCTGCACTCCACCCAAACTCCCACCCAGGGGTCCAGAATCCCAATGAGGTATAAATTTATCTTAACTAGCCATTTCCTGATAGCTCATTTCCAGTTTGATTTACAGCAAACTTTCTATTATCCAGCACCTATGGTACCAGGCATGGGCCAATTGATCAAGAGGTCTACATAATCGATGTAAAAATATAAAAAATAACAGAAACATTGTGCAACAGGTATACACATCACTGTTATACTTTACTTACAGCATGAATCACTTGAATAGTAATGCAACTTTGCCTGAAATAAAACTTGCCAGTGGAGAACACTCTCACCCTTACCGTCAAGAACAGCGCAGAGGGCGCAATAATGCAGTAAACGTCCCCTACTTCAATTGTATGCTTTGTGCCAATTCATAAGATGCTAGCTAAAAAAAGGTTTGTTGTATTTGGGAAGGTTCTCACCCATGGGCAAGATGCTTAAGGATTCATACCCCATCTCAGGGGTTTTAGACCTGGGCTCCAAGGATGACATAATGAGGGCCAATTTGCCTAGATTAGCTTTGCATGTGGAAGATCAAAAGGTGATTTAACTAAGATGTTTAAAGTGATTAGAGAGATAGAGAGAATCATTTGATGGTGAAGCCCTGAACAAAGCAACAGAATCTTAAATGTCTGAATAACAAGGACAGCTACGTAAGGCTCCTACTCATCAACTACAGCTCCACCTTCAACACCATAATCCCCTCCAGACTAATCTCAAAACTCTGAGACCTAGGTCTTGGCTCTGCCCTCTGTAACTGGATCCTCAGCTTCCTGACCCAGAGACCTCAACCAGTGAAGATAGACAACAACACCTCCTCCGCGAGAATCCTCAACAACAGTGCCCCACAAGGATGTGTACTCAGCCTACTACTGTACTTCCTATTGACCTACAACTGCGTAGCCAAATTTTGTACAAATGCCATCTTCAAGTTTGCTGATGATGCCACCATTGTAGGCCAGGTTTAAAAACAACAATGAGTCTAAATACAGGAAGGAGATAGAATGCTTGGTGTTGTGATGCAATGGTAACAACCTCTCTCTCAATGTCAGCAAAACAAATGATCATTGACTTCAGGAAGAAAGGAGGAGAACATGCACATCAGCGGAGCTGTGGTGTAGAAGGTCAAGAGTGTTAAATTCCGAGGAGTGATGACAACCAACAATCTGTCCTGGATCATCCACTTTAATGCGATGGTCAAGAAGGCACAATGACATCTCTTCTTGCTCAGGCGGCTTGGGAAATTCAGCATGCCAGTAAGGAAGCATACTGTCCAGGTGTATAATGGCCTGGTACAGCAACTGCTCTGCCCAGGAGCGTAACAAATTACAAGAAGGTTGTGTGCACAGGCCAGATCATCACAATGCTGGTAATACGCTCTTCCAATAACTTCCATCAGGCAGAATATGCAGAAGCATGAACACACATGACAACAGGTTCAAGAACACCTTCTTCGCTGCTGATCTGCCGACTGGACTTCTCTAATTTCAAATCTAATGTTGACCTTGCTTTTGTGCATCTCCTATGCTTTGTATGCCTCGTCCTGTCTAAGCACCTTATGACCTGTGCATGCTTGTTTGTTATGATCTGCCTTTACTTCTCACAAAGCAATACTTTTCACTGTACCTAGGAACATTTGACTCCAATAAATCAAATCAAATCGAAACAAAAGCCAAGTTGTTGCTGTGGGGAAGCACTCCTTCACACAATGGCATTGGTGAGCTGTTTCCAGAAATTTTCAGAACTGAGGTAGTCGTTTCTTTAGCAGATATGGATATTAAGTATTTGTAACATTTCCTGTTTTCTAGTTTGCCCTGCAGCAACATCGCTGGATTGAAACATGGGTATGGAGTAGTTTTGCACTTTTCAAAGGGCCACCATGAATCCTGTGATGGCTCAATGTGCTGAGTACTTCCATAAAGGTGGCAAAGTTGAAGGAGACCCTCACTGGCTGAAACAAAGTCAATGTGAAGTCAGAAATGCCAGTATGATTCAAATTGTTTGAATGCTCTTGTTTAGTACTGTAGTTATTTCACGTTGTTTCATTTTGAGAGTACCGCAGCTATAATCTCAACTCCTTGCCAAATTCTGGGCCCCTTTGACCAATTATGAATGACTTAAAGGTATCAGATCATAAACAGACACCCATTGATGTAAAACAGCTTGCACTGGTCAAGGGGGTTGGGCTGGATGGTCTGTGTAAATTGCACTCTGTGAATGTCTTTGTCTCTGGGAAATCCCTGCAGTTTCCAAAAAGCACAAGAATGAAGGGTGCAAAGGAGAAATTGTTATCTCTGTGAAAATGTTTATCTTTTACTGAGCGTTTGACAAGAGCGATATACGCTGACAACCTGAGGAGATGCAAAAGGTTTGCATGTCAGAGGCGGGTGCTGCTGAATGAAGGTTGTACATTTTTTTAAGAGAAGTGTTGTCTTGTTTGCAAAATGGACTATGGTGGTTCCGAGGAGGGATGAGTAACATGACTGGGCCAATAACTTCTCCTCTAGAGCCTTGGTCTAAATTTTGACCAGAATTTGTAAGTTTGAGGGAGCACCCTTCTGCGACAGTTCTGCTCAAACTGAGTTGGGTGCATTTTACAGCAGCAGCAAAATCAAATCCAGCGCACAAAGCCAACAGCTCAAAAGCCAATGAAAATCTTTTTTTTTTGCAACATCCAGGCAAGATGAACAGCCAATTGATCAAACATTATCTGAGCCATCCCCAGGCCATTTTGTTTCACTCTGCAGCTGCGGCTTCATTATATGTGACTGGTGGACATTGGAAGGTTTTGCTCTGCATGACTGAGATGTAGAAGAAGATATTACAGTTTTCAGCCAGACTGTGAAGTATTTTCAAGTTGCACTCTGAGTTAATTGAAATGAGTCACGTGAAGTGAGTATTGATTCAGTCCACACTGCTAAATTTCTGGTCATGAGCTGAAGCTGAAAATTAAAGATTTCTCCAAAATGCTCCCTAAAAATAAGCTCAATCAGCATCTGTGAAGACAGCAACAGAAACATACATTTACGTAACACATTCCACTACATTCAGTCTCAATTTTGTTTCAGTTATTGTTGAAATGTAAGAAATAATGATGAACAATGTACACAACATGTCAAAGGCAATAAAAATGTAATATTTTCTGTTAGATTTTCTTGGAGAAAGGATGCAATACTGACTGACGTTTTGAGTTGCTAATGTGTCTCAGTCTGACCTTTTGGTCTGGATTGACCTTAAACCCATTACCAACCATCTACATTTTAAATCCAGCTGAGACATTGAATCGTACAGTCGCATGCCAATCTCTCAATTCCACTAAGAGTTAAAGATTGAAAAGGAAAGATGTGGCACTTATATCACCACTTCCATATCCTCAGGCTATTCCAAATTACTTGTCAGCAAATTCAGTCTGAAGGATAGTCACTGTGATATGGGAAGAAGTTATGTTTGCTATGGGGAAAGAGGAAAAAGGGTGCCATAAGTCAGTTGGTGGAATTTAAATTCAGTTTAATGTAGAATTGAAAGCTCGACTCAGTGGTGATGCATTGAAGTTACTATTGTTCCAAAACTCCATCTAGTGCACTAATGTCCTTTTTTTTATTCATTCACAGATTGTGGGCGTCACTGGCTAGGCCAGTATTTAATGCCCATCCCTAATTATCCAAATGGTAGTTAAGAGTCAACCAAATTGCTGTGAGTCTGGAGTCACATGATTCCATTTCATGTCTGGTTCCATTCCTGATGAAGAACATTATGCCCAAAACATCGATTCTCCTGCTCCTCAGATGCTGCCTGATCTACTATGCTTTTCCAACACCACACTCTCAACTCTGATCTCCAGCATCTGCAGTCCTCACTTTCTCCTGGAGTCACATGTCGGCCAGACTAGGTCAGGATGACAGTTTCCTTCCCCAAAGGTTATTCATGAACAAGATGGATTTTTTCTGACAATCGGTAATGGAATTCAGTAACGCTTAATTCTGAATTTTTTTTAAATGTAATTCAAATTCCACCATCTGCCATGGCCGTATTGACACCCAGTTCTCCAGAACATTACCTGGGTCTCTGGATTAACAGTCCATCGATAACAGCACTAGGCCATCGCCTTCCCTTTGGGGAAGAAAATGTGCCACCCTTGACTGGTCTGCTCAATATGTGACTCCAGACCCACAGCAATATGCCTAACTCTCCACTGCTTACTGAAATAGACCAGCTAGGCAATTAGTTCAAGGGTTATTTACAGATGGTTATTTAGAGAAGGTCAACAAAGGCTGGCTTTGACAATGACACTTACATCCCTTGAAATAACTTTGAAAAAGAAACTAGCTCTACCTAAAGGAGAAACTGAGACAACACACTGAATGGTTGCCTCCTATATCAGGAGAAAGTGAGGTCTGCAGATGCTGGAGATCAGAGCTGAAAATGTGTTGCTGGAAAAGCGCAGCAGGTCAGGCAGCATCCAGGGAACAGGAGACGGCGGAGTTGAAGGAATTGGGAGAATGGGATGGCGTTTTTACAGGGGGCAGGGTGGGAGGAGGTGTAGTCCAGGTAGCTGTGGGAGTCGGATTCCTGAAGAAGGGCTTATGCCCGAAACGTCGATTCTCCTGTTCCCTGGATGCTGCCTGACCTGCTGTGCTTTTCCAGCAACACATTTTCAGCTCTGGAACACTATCAATTTGGTATGCCCAAAACTGCTGGTCTCCACGTGTAAAACGTTGCCCTTGACTGAGTATTGCAGACCAGCACATTCCCAAGGTGTAGGAGTATGTACTGAGTGACCCACTAATGCTTGAAGTAGCCACCACAAGGGCACAGTGGGAAAGGTCTCAGTCTAAGGTCTTTCAGCTGTAGTGTACTGAGAGGCTGGGAACTCACAGAATCCCTCAAGCTATTTGCTTGTAATGGAATATATATGGTTAATGTCACATTTAGTTGAATTAAGAAAAGTGATAGTTTTATTGTATTTTCCATAATGACCAATTTGAAATGTCTTGCAATATATTTATAGATATTTTATGTATATATCTCATGAATAATTTTGTGTATATTTTTGCAAAAAACATGCCATTTGAAGGGAATAAAAGGAACAATCAGACAGATAAGCTGCCTTCTCAAACTTGGAGTGCATCAAAATTGCAATGACATAATATTTAAAGCCATTTCCCATCCTTCAGAAAGTAAAAGTCTCCCTCAAGTTAAATTTATCATTTAAAAACATTCCCTTTAACAGTGAATGAAGTAGACAGTTCACAATTGCCATGCAGTGCTCTGAGACAAAACTAGTGATTTTTTGCTGCATTTTTCTCTGAACACCTCAAGGAAGATGCAAATGTTATTGATGAAATCTCTCCAGGAATTGTACACTTACTCCCCCAGACACCACCCCTCCCTACCCTCACCCCAGTTTGTGGCAATGGTAGTGGACAAATCTGACTTTTAGAATTGAGATAAAAATACAGAAACAGTGTAAAACTAATTGTTGACTCATGTTGAATCCAAATCTATACCATGGTCTTTTGGAGCCTACAGCAGGAAGATCCCCAAGCAATTGTTCACATTTCTCAACAGGTTTTAAAATATCCCACTTTAAAATATACTGGTTGGTTTTGTACAGTTGTATTGAAAATCAGAACAATTGCTTACGCGCATAATCCCAAAAATATTCCATTAAGATGCACATCGAATATACACCTGAATATCTAATTACTTAGAAATAAGCTGCACTAATGTAGCAACTTTCACATCCTGCAGAGGTTCCAAAATGCTTTCAGTCAATGAAACTGTTGCATAGTGTAGGAACTACAGAGGTGGTAATGTTACTGGAGTAGTAATCCAGAATCCTAGGGATATGGGTTCAAACCTTACTGTGAAATCTGAATTTAATAAAAAATGGAATTGAAAAGCTCGCCTATTGGTGATGCATATAGCCACTGCTGTTTGTTGCAAAACCCCAACTGAGTCTCTAACCCCCCCCTTAGGGAAGAAAATCCATCTTTCTTGCCTAGTCAAGCCTATATGTGACTCCAGACACACAGCCACGGTGCAATTAGGGCTGGGCAATGAATGCTAAGCTGGTTAGTAATGCCCATACCCATGAACAATTTAAAACAAAAAGTCAATTTGTACATTGCAAGCTCTCACAAATAGCAATGCAGTAATGTCCAGATGATCAAATTGAAGTGACACTGACTGAGGCATAAATCCTAGCCAGGAAACTGGGGAGAACTCCTTTTAGAGTCACAGAGCTGTACAGCACAGAAACAGACCCTTCAGTCCAACTCGTTCATACTGACCAGATATCCTAATCTGATCTAAGCCCATGTGCCAGCACTTGGCCCATCTCCCTCTAAACCCTTCCTATTCATGTACCTGTCCTGGTACCTCTTAAATGCTGTAATTGTACCAGAGTCCATCACCTCCGCTGGCAGCTCATTCCGTACACGCACCACCCTTGGTGCGAAAATGTTTCCCCTCAGGTCACTTTTATATCTTTCCCCTCTCATCTTAAACCTGTGGCCTCTAGTTTTGGACTCCCCTACCCTGGGAAAGAGACCTTGTCTATTTACCCTATCCATGCCCCTCATGATTTTATAAATGTCTAGAAGGTCACCCCTCAGCCTCTGATGATTCAGGGAATAAGCTCCATCCTATTCAGCCTCTTCCTGTTGCACAAACCTTCCAATCCTCAAGATATTCTTGTAAGTCTTTTCTGAATCCTTTCAAGTTTAACAACATCTTTTCTATAGCAGGGAGACCAGAATTGAACACAGTATTCTAAAAGTGGTCTCACCAATGTTCCATCCAGCCACAACATGACCTCCCAACTCCTGTAGTTAATGCACTGCCTTCAGCAAAATTATGCCATGACATTCTCAAGCAATAGATGGCACCCTCCAACATTGCAGCACTCCCTGACAACTGCAGTGGGGTGTCAATATAAGGTTGTGTGGTTAAATTCTGGATTCTTGCCTATAGATGAAATGCTGTGCAATACTAATGCAATGGACATTATCAGTTTCTCAGTGAAATTCCTTCAACTCCCACCCAACGTTAAATCCATGTGTGTGATATATAAGTCCCTATATCTAGTCCGATAGACCAAGTTTTATGGTACTCCCATTGTTCCAGACACCAGAGCAAAAATTTCCAACATTTTTAGTGGTGCATAAAGTATAGCTGGAAATTATTAAGTACTACAGTGAAATTGTAATGTCAAATTCAAAACAAAAATCTGTATGAACTTTCATTATTCAGGCTCTTTGAGGTTATCCATTATATGGTGCAATTTAAGAGTTTAAAATAACATTGACAACAATGAAATTCCAGTTCTTCTTTACTGCCTCATTAATCTCTTTGCTTCATTGCTTACTCACAATTTTTAAGGCTATTTTAAGCACACCCACCTAGCATGATGAGGGTGGTCTCCCAGTGGAACCCTCCTTTGACACTTAGTCTTTTGCCAGGTTCGATTGACTCTGTTCTCCTATCCCAATGGGTTGTTTTAGCCTAACGTTAAAGGCGAATTCCTTCCCACCACAATTATCAATCTACAGTGTCAGATAATAGTCTGATATTTAACAGTCAGCCATGATTTAAGTGGTAGCTCTCTTCAACTTGCATCAGCACTATCCCAATCTGAATACTTAAGAATACAGTCTAGACTTCAATACAATACTGAGGGAACACTGAAGCATTGCAGGTCTTTCAGATAGAATAATAAACTATTGTTCCTATCTGCCCTCTTACATGGCCATCAGAAGTCCTTTGGCATTATTTCAAAGATGAATAAAGGGGTTCTCACTAGTGTCCAGGCCAATATTTATCTTTAAATTAACCGTTCAAAGAGAAGTATCTGTTCATGTATTGTATTACTACTTGTGGGTCTTGCTCTGAGTCATATATCACAAATTACAACAATGAGGCGGACTCAAAAATTCAAAAGCTGGTGCTAAAGGCTTTTGTACGTCGGGGTTGTGAAACATGTGACAAAAATCAATCGACTTCCTTCCTTTCCATTGTCCACCCCATCATTCTAGGCCTTCACTAGCCCAACTGCCCAAGATTTAGCCAGTCATCAGTGTTTATCATTCAGTTACACCAATGCTCTCGCTTCCTACCTTCCGTTCAGAAACACGAGCACATCCAAAACTTTAATGCCTGAGTGGTAACTTAAACCAAAGTACACTCCCTCATGTACAGGCAGTTCTGCTATAATGGGACAGTTCCGTTCTCGTGCAATCCCATTTTTAAGAAAATCGCGTAATAGCTGCACCATTTAAACTAATGGGGCTGGAATTGCGTTATAATCAATACATGCTTTAAAAGTTTGCATTTTAGAAACAGTCTCTCCACTTCTTCAATCACGTTATAGCGCATTTGTGTTAATGAAATGTACTGTGTACTTGATAATCCTTGTCCAGTTGAGCCTCACATTTAAAATTCTCATCTGCAAATTTTCCAATTCCTCAACTGCGTTAGCCCTCCCTTTCTCAAGACCTGGACAACATTCAGGTTCTGATGATCAATGACATGAGCATTCACACAGCACAAGTACCAGCCAATGACCAAAAAAGGTTATAACCATCATCATTAACAATCAATGGCATTAGCATCCCTGAATCCCCATTATCAACACCCTGGGGATTACCACTGATTATTAATTGAACTGTACCAGCAATATAAATGCTGTGGCTTTAGGGTGTAGGTTTACTCACTGAGCTGTAGGTTTGATATTCAGACGTTTCATTACCTGACTAGGTAACATCATCAGTGGCGACCTCCAAGTGAAGCGAAGCTGTTGTCTCCTGCTTTCTATTGAAATGTTAGTCCTGGATGGGGTTCCTGGGGTTGTGGTGATGTCATTTCCTGTTTGTTTTCTGAGGGGTTGATAAATGGTATCTAGATCTATGTGTTTGTTTATGGTGTTGTGGTTGGAGTGCTAGGCCTCTAGGAATTCTCTGGCATGTCTTTGTTTAGCCTGTCCCAGGATAGATGTGTTGCCCCAGTCGAATTGGTGGTTTCTTTCATCTGTGTGTAGGGCTATGAGGGAGAGAGGGTCGTGTCTTTTTGTGGCTAGCTGGTGATCGTGTATCCTGGTGGCTATAACTGCAGGTTAGCAATTGGAAGTTCTATAGCAAGTAACTCACCTACTATCTTCACAAAGCGTGTCCAGCAATGCAAAGTCAAGACAGTGATTAAATGTTCTACACTTGCCTGGGTGGGTGCAGCTCCAGAAATGCTCTAGAAGCTTGACACCACCAAGACAAAGCAGCCACTTGATTAGCAACCCATCAAATCCATCAAAACCCCATACATTCAACTTTTACTCCCTGTGCCACGAGGTAGAGTTACAGCAGCGTCTATCGTTTACAAGAATCACTACAGCAAAGCACCAGGCCTCCTTAGACTGCTCATTCCAAACTCATAACTTCGACCATTTAGAAGAACAAGGGCAGTAAATACATAGGGGCACCATCACCTGCAAGACTCCTTCAAGCCACTCACCAACATGACTTAGAAATGTAAATGTCACTTGGTCAAAACCATGGAACTCTCTCCCTACAGCATTTTGGGTTTACCTACACTAAATGGACTGCACCGATTCAAGAAGGCAACTCACCTTTACCTTCTTGTGGGAAATTTGTGATGGGCAATTGAGGGGAATTAGGGATAGACAATATATGCCAGCAAAGCTGGAGTAGACAATTTAGAATCATAGAATCTCTACAGTGCAGAAAAAGACCATTTGGCCCTTCAAAGTCTGCATCCCATCAGAAGAGCATCCCACCCAGACCCACTACCCACAATCGTTTGATTCTAGATTCAATTGATTGGTAGGCCGAGCTACCCAAGTAGTGCAGGCCTGGTCTCCCAATTCTATTAGATCTCTGCATTTCGAACTAAAGAGAGGAAGATGTTACATTCATACATCCACAAGAGGAGGCTGTGCTGCAGTCGTGATGTCACTAGTGTAATCATCAGAACCCCAGGCTAATGTTCTGGAGACACGGTTCAAACCCCACCATGGCAGATGGCGACAATTGTATTAATTAAAAGTATGGGGGCAAATCTGCTTAATGGTGACCATTGTTTTAAAAGCCCGACTGGTTTATTTTTTTTTCTGGAAGGAAATCTTCCAACCTTACCTGGTCTGGTCCACATATGTTTGCAGATCCACAGCAATGTGGTTGACTCTTAATTACCCTCTCAAATGGCTTGGCAAACTGCTCAGATGAACAGGCAATGGGAGAAGGGTAATAAATGTTGGTTCAGCCAACATCTGATGACTCAGTTTAAAAAAAAGCAAAAAGCTTTCACATCCTTAGGACATTCCAAATTAATGGATTCCTTTCAAAATGTTGTTCTGCAGGGAAACATGGTCATTTTCATACAGAAAGGTCTCAGGATTAGCCAATGGACCAGTTAACTGTTTATTTGAATAGTTTTATTTGAGGCAGGATTATTGAGACTCTTACATGGCCTAGATTGACTGTCTCATATCACACTTGAGTTCTGTATAGTTGAGAATGGCCTCATTCTGGTGTGGGTTCGCAAAGATGGAAAGTCTTTGCATTGACACAATGGCGGAGATACAGTAAACAATGTGTACACAGCAAGATTTCAGATACGACAATCTGAAAAATTACCAGAGAGCATGTCTTCAAAACACTGATCATAGCCATGATGTGGAGGAGCTGGTGTTGGACTGGAGTGGACAAAGTTAAAAATCACAAAATACCAGGTTAGAGATCAACAGGTTTATTTGAAAGTACAAGCTTTCGGAGTGCTGCTCCTTCATCAGATAGCTAGTCAGGCAGGATCATAGGACACAGAATTTATAGTAAAAGGTCAAAGTGTCATACAACTTGAAAGAAACTCTGAGACTTACATATTAATCAATTGAAATCTGCATTCCCATTCTAAGTAATTAAAGACTTAACAGGAATCTAAGTTTGTTCAATACATCACATCAGTTGTATGACACATTGATCTTTTACAATTAATTCTATGATCCTGCCCTACTAGCTATGAAATGAAGGAGCAGCGTTCCTTTCAAAAGCTTGTACTTTCAAATAAGCCTGTTAGACTATAAACTGGTGTTGTGTGATTTTTAACTTGGGAATGTTGGTTGATGGATAAATTCTGACCTTGGATAACAAGGAGAAATCCATTGTTCCTCCACGTAAATAGTGACATCGGATTCTTCAGCATTCACCTGAGAGGATGACAGGGATTTTCCCAATTTATCATCTGAGAAACCATATCTCCAACAGTGCAGCAACACCTCAATCCCAGATTTTGGAGTCAAGGCTCTGGATGGAGACACACAATCCTCAGTTCAAAGGCTACCATCTGAGCCATAGCTAACATTATTTTACAGTGCTCTCCCAAACCCATAGGTCGCACTCACAAAACATGGCTTTAAACCTAGATGAGAATATAAAGTCCCGATTGAAAGCTGAGTGCAGTACTGAGGGAGTGCTGCATTATTTGAAGAGAGAGGTGAAACAAAATCTGTCACTTCTTGAATCTCAAGGATGGCGATGGCACCCTTTTAAAGAGGAGGAAGGGGCTATCTTCGAGGGCATTTCAAACTCAAAAACCAAACAAAGATGTCTGTTTCTTCAGATAGGGGTCTTTATAAAATCAGGATTGCTTCCTCTTTCTCAAGTTTAATAATTTTGTGGAGGATTGGGGCACAGTGCCATAACTGAAAATGCAGTCCAATTTAACTTTTTTTATGCATGTCCTTAACTCTTAGCATGAAAAATGCTAACCTGGTAAACCAGGTGGCCTTATATATTACCTCAACCCAATACAATCGGAAACAGATGTGAAATGTTCGCAGTAATTAAAGAGAACAAAGTGAGTAATCTCAGGGAAGGAAGTTTTTCACCACTGGCACTGGTTCCTTTGAGAAGCCAGGCAAGAATGCTGAATGGTTATGTAGCTGCAGAAGTGAAATTCCAAACTTTCTGAGCTTTATTTTGAAACTAAGGTCACAAATGTTAAAAGCACTATCATGTTTCCCAATGGAAAAGACATTATAAATGTCCATGACCTCCTGCACAGGAACCATAGACTATGTCCAATATTTAGTGCACAGTGCATTGAAGTCCCATTGCAGTACTGGCAACTTGCACCCATCATTCATTATCGGTTAACACCCAGTACGCCACTCTGGTCAGTCCAGAAATTGGCCCACAAAGAAAGAAGAATTTATTTTCTAAATCCCTTTACCACTCTATTGATGATCAGTGAACTCTCAGTTTCTGATAGGTGCTCCTGATGAACAGCTCCTGAATCTACGCCTTCCCATTCCATCATATGATGGGATCCCACTCCTCATAGTGACATTGATTTATTACCATTTAATTCACAAATAGACCATCAGACTGTGGTGACATCAACCTTTACAGTTTTTCTCCTTCTGTGTTTTCAGTGACCTTTCCAAAGAGGAAATAGTCCATCTCTCACGTAACTTCAAACTGAGGGAGACAGAATCATAAAATCAGAGCCAGGACAACTGGACGCAAAAGCTGGCGTTAACACTTTCTCCTCATGAACAGCAGCAGAAATCAGAAATTCTCTGTTTATAAAACATCTGTCTATCAAAGCTGGAGGGTAATTTTAGGACTGAGATTGATATAGTTTTATTAGATTGAGGTATGAAGGGAGATGGAGTTGAAGTTAAGTCATAAAACATGGAGCTGAGGGGCTGAATGACTTTCTCGTGTTACTAACTTACTGGAATTCCCCACCAGACACCATCGCTGAAGCACAAAATACCCTCAGGAGTTGCAGGGGGTACAAGGAAAAGGCTCTTTACCAGGCCTCTGGAGATCAGTAATTATGGCAGCGTCATCACTACCACCCACACTGTCAACAACTTCAGAAACTCTCAGCAATGCTGTGGCAGTGAACACCAGCCATTACAAAACACTGTTCATATAAATCCAAGTCTGCAGTTATGTTTGTTATAGTTTGGGCAACACTAGCACACAGCAACGAGTGACAATTGGGACACATACATCTGTCAGCTTTCCAAGTTGCTGCAAAACATCTGCTTCTGATCTAGGCTGGATGTTTACTGCATCCACTTGAAAGCAGGCCAGCACGTTTTGAGAAGTAACAGCCTTCCCTTCAGTACATTCGGCTATTTAAAATCTTATAACCTCCCTCTTCCCAGCAGCAATTTTTTTCCTTCTCTTTGCAAGAAAACAACTCCCAGAAATTATATCAGAAAATAAACAATTCTTTAAAAGCACACCTTCCTCAAATTATACAGCCTATATTTACTGAAGCCACTGGTTCTTATTATTCTGCAAGAAGCTTCAGTTTTTTTTAGATTAGATTCCCGACAATATGGAAACAGGCTATTTGGCCCAACAAGTCCACACCAACTCTCCGGAGACTAACCAACCCTTACATTTACTCCTGACTCATGCACCTAACCTATACATCACTGAACACTATGGGCAATTTAGCACAGCCTATTCACCTGACCTGCACATCTTTGGATGGTGAGAGGAAACCCATAGAGACACGGGGAGAATATGCAAACACCACACAAACAGTTGCCCAAGGTGGGAATTGAACCAGGGTCCCTAGCACTGTGAGGCAGCAGGGCTAACCACTGAGCCACCAGCTGAGAGGTTTTTCTGGGAGTTCAGAGTTTCAGTGATTTCAGGAGAGGCGAGATAAATGTTCAGGAATTGTCCTGCTTATCCCTTTGTTTGGTGGTGACATGCAGTGGTATGGATGTTTGCACAGATTAGTTTCAGAATGCCTTGATGGCTCAGGAAGTGAATAGCTCAGCCACACAAGTCAGGTACAGCCCTCTGATTGCCTGGTTTTAATCCGTCCACCACTGAATGCCATACATACAGCTATCTGGGAGGTAAGTCCTAGAATTCACATCCTAAACCTTGCCACGTCTTTATACAGCTCCCTCCACTTTTAAGAAACTTCTAAAAACGCATCTCACTGACCATACATTGTTCACCTGCCCCAAAAGGGGTTTAGATAGGGTTGACCATGAGAACCTTTTTTCACGTATGGAGTCAGCTATTATGAGGGGGCATAGCTTTAAATTAAGGGGTGGTAGGTATAGGACAGATGTTAGGGGCAGATTCTTTACTCAGCGAGTCGTGAGTTCATGGAAAGCCCTGCCAGGAGCAGTGGTGGACTCTCCCTCTTTATGGGCATTTAAACGGGCATTGGATAGGCATATGGAGGATAGTGGACTAGTGTAGGTTAGGTGGGCTTGAATCGGCGCAACATCGAGGGCCAAAGAGCCTGTACTGCGCTGTATTCTTCTATGTTCTATGTAAAAGCTCCTTATGAAGCTCAGTGTCACTGTGTTTCTGGTAATGTTCCTGTGATGCCCCTTGTGACATTGTACTATGATTAAACGGATGATATAAATGCAACTTTGTGTTATGGTAGCTCAGAATCCAATTCCTGATCTGTGGTGGAAGAAATCTCTGTGCTCCTGAAATGCTCGCTCAGCTCACTGCTCTGATTTTCGTTTATTTATTCCTGGGATGTGAGCCATATTTTCTGCCTAGTTCTCCTGCAAAGCTAGTAGTGGTGAACCTTTGATTGAAGTATTGTTGTCAGTTGTTTTGAGACACAGTGAAAAGTGTTGTTTTGCGTACTCTACAAGCAGCTTGTACCATACAAAGTGCATCAGGGTAGCAAAACAGAGTGCAGAATACAGTGTTACAGCTGCAGAAAAAAGTGCAGAGAGAAAGAGAGAGGTCAGAATTAACATTTGACAGGTTTGTTCAAAAGTCTGATAACAGTGTGGAAGAAGCTGTTCTTGAATCTGTTCGATGTGTAATCAAACTTTCATATCTTCTGCTCTATGGAAGAGAGTGGAAGACAATATAACTGGGGTGGGAGGGTATGATTATATTGGTTGATTTCCCGAGGCAGCAGGAAGTATAGCTGGGGTCAACAGATGGAAGGCTGGTTTTCATGATGAACTGGGCTGTGTCCACGAACCTCTGGAGTTTCTTGGAGAGTTGGGAAGAGCAGTTGCCAAACCCTGGATGCGGTGATGCATCCAGGCAGGATACTTTCCATGATGCTTTCTATAAAAATTGGGAAGTGTCCTTGTGGCCATGCCGAATTTCCTTACCACCTGAGGAAGTAGAGGCGTTGGTGTGCTTTCTTGAACCTCGTGAGAACTAGTCTTTTTTAAGACGCCACTGTGGGATGTGGGTACTTTTGTGGGTGGCTATTTCCAGAGGGCAATTAAGAGTCAGCTCCATTGCTGTAGGTATGGAGTCACAAGTCGATCAGATAGGGACAGTAGATTTCCATCCCTAAAAGAGGCAAGTGAACGAGATGGGTTTTTATGACAATGGTGACATTTTTCAGTAGAATGTTGCCAGGGCTGGAGAATTGTAGCTACGAGGAGAGGTTTGGGTTGTTTTCCTTGAAGCAGAGAAGGCTGAGGGGTGACATGGTTGAAGTGTACACAATTGTGAGGGGTAGAGATGGAGTAGACAGGATAAACCTGTTTCCCTTGGCAGAGAGTTCAAAAACCAGTCATCGATTCAAGTTAAGTGGCAGAAGGATTAAAGGGGACATGAGGAAAAAGCTTTGTTACACAGAGGGTGGCGGATGTCTGGAATTCACTATCTGAGCTAGTGGTGGAGACAGAAATCCTAAACTCTTCTAAAAAATACCTGGATCTGCACCTTAAGTGGTGTAAGCTGCAGGGCAATGGCTTCTGTGTAGACAGATGGGATTAGAAAGGGCATCTGGGTGTCAATGGCTCATAATGGACAAGATGGACCAATTAGCCCCCTTGGGTTGTGTCATCTCTATGATTCTATAGTTATGTGGTCAAGATTAGGCATCATTCCAGATTTCACTGAACTCAAATTTCATTGGATTTGAACCCACATTGATCAGGGGCTTGACCATCTGGATCACTAGTCCAATGACAATACATCATACTACTGGCTGTTAAATTAATGTCATGACTAGAGACATGCACCCACATATGTAGGTCACAGAGCAACCCGAAAATGATGATATCCTGTTTTGTTACTATCCAGCAACACTTGTCAGAAGTATGCACAGCATGTGAGACTTTGTTAACTCTTTGTTTATAAATAACCCAATGATACTCACTACAAAGGGTGCTGATCACCTATAGAACCAGTTCTCGATGAGTCAAAACACTCAGGAGGAATGATGGAGATGGGAAAGTGAGAGAGCAAAGGCAAGAGGGGAGAAGGTGAGTAGGGGCAGGGGGATGGTCAGGAGTAGAGGAGAAGGGAGAGTGGGAAACACTAACTTACCTTTTCTTCTTTGTGACAATAAGGACATCATTGAACAGGAAGAAGTACACTTGCTGCCTTGACATGCGTTTGGAAAAAATTCCTGTGTCCTCAACGAAGCCCATGAGCTCACCTCGCTTGGATAAAAATCGAGAGGAAGAGACCAAGGGAAATGGCTAGGGAGAAAAAATACCAGATTGTCAGATCAGATAGAGAGAGAGTGCCAATGACAAGTATTGATGCCATATAATGATTTCCTCCTCCAATCAACAAAAAAGGACATCCAGAAAATTAACATGGTCAGAATGTTCACAATAGGATTTAGCAGGAGCATCTAAATGTCTCCTGTCACTCAACAAATTATCTGTTCAGATCACAGAAGAATTTATTATTTTACTTTTGTAACAGTTGCCTCTGGAAACAGTTAGAAATGCAGTTTCTCAGATAAGCAAGCAACACCTTCAGCATTTTGTCATTTATCATAGGTTTCTGGTATGACAAATCAAACAGTTCCCCTTGCATAAATCCAATTAAACTCAGCAGGATGATGCTGGGCTTTTCATGAATAATGGACAGAGACAACACAATGCAGAATAGATTTTTCCAACCTGCCTGCTGAGATTTAAGAATATCCTGCCTGGGCCTGTCACATAATCGATTGGTAAAATGGCTTTTTATAAAAATTTCATTTTTGTGACATGGTGGGTGTCACCAGCAAGTCCAGCTTCTATTGGCCATTTCCAGTCACCCTCGAGAAAGTGGTGGTGAGTCATCTATTTGAACCACTGTCATCTGCTGGAGATGGCTTAGCTCCCACAGCGAGTCTTTTTGGAATAAATAATATTTATTCATAAAAATATCCAAAAGCACATTCCAAAATATTTCAAATCACACATAATGAAAAATGCAATAAAATGGAACTTTTCTCTGTTGTGTATGTGAGAACAAAATGGCAAGGGATGGAATTCTACACAGTAAGGTCGAGAAGAGAGAGAAGAGACATGGAGAGAAAGAGAGAGAGAGAGAGAGAGAAAAAAACAAGAGCCAAAATAAAACGCAGTATGGAAAAAAAGAGGCTAAGAATTCAAGGGCATGAATCAAACAAGGCCACATGTGAACAGGAATAAAGATGTTTAAAAAACAAGCCTTAAGGCCTTGTGTCTTAATACACAATTTACTTTGCAATTAAGTAAATGAATTAGTCGTGCAAATGCACAAAAACAGGTATGATATATTTGGGATTACAGAAACATAGTTACAGGACGACCAGGGACGGGAATTGAATATCCACGGTATTCAGCTTTTCGGAAAGACCAAGAGGAAAATGAGTTGGGGTAGCATTGCTGGTTAAAGAGCACAGTAATGCAAGCATGAGGAAGGATATTAGCTCTGCTGAAATAGAATCTATATGGGTAGTGCTTACAAACACCAAGAAACATCAGTAAACAATAGAGGGGGCTGCATATAGACTCCCAAAATGTGGCACTGACATTAGAGAAGGCATTAAACAGAAAATGGGGATACTAGCAATAAAGGTACAAATGAAATTGCGAGCAACTTTAATTTATAGAAAGATTTGACCTCAATGTGGACTTTCACCCACAAGATGACTCCAGAGCGGTCTCCTGGCCTTGATAGCCTTGAAGGGCAGCCTGAGGTGGTCTGGAGTCAAGGTTCAGTGCAGACTGGAGGTGCCAGCGTGCACTGGGTTGAATGGACTGTTATTCTGAACTTATTATTTCTCTATTTTTCTAATTTATTCCTATAATCTGTAATGCTGGACTTTTTTCTACATTTCTATGTTGCACTCTCATGTGCCTCAATCCAATTGCAATACACCTGTCATTTACAACATACCTTCAGTGACAAAGACACAACCCAAGGAGATCTTGAATTTTGCAGTCCCTTGGAACACTATGGCTGTCAGGCAGGAAATTGCAGGTTTTTGTCTCAACGAAAATGAAAGAACTGCAATATATTTCCAACTCAGAACGGACAACCACTGCAGCATAATCAGTGTACAGAAGTTCTCTGATCAGCACAAGTTGCACTTTTACATTATCTTCCAATCTGGATAAGTTGAGGACTTGGCTGACTGATAGTGCTTAAGGTACAAAGGTTCTATATCAGGCATAGGTCAGTCAGAAAAAAAACAGAATCAAGTTTAAGAAATTTCACTTCATTCTTGATCTTCAAACTGTCAGAAGTGGAGCAGGAAATGGAAAAGATGCCATAAATGTTATGAATGGACTTTATGAGACTGCAAAAGTTTGGGAGGGCTATCGATTTTCTCTAGTACCTGACAGAGAGATACTTTCTGCTTATCGTGTCAAGTGTCATTATTAGATGCACAAAGGCAAGGTGGAGTGGTCTTTGCTGTTCTGTGGTTCCCTTGAAGCTGACATAGAGCAAAGATCATATCTACCAGGGATATGCTTGAAATGAAACCACGCTGTGCCTCTGGGTGTGTTTTGTTGGCCAGTGAATAAAACTTTGACAGAATGACTTTGGTACTGGCTTTTTCACTGACATTAAATCGTGAGAGGCTCCCCAGTAGTTGTTGCAATCCCTTTGTTCTGGTATAATGTGGTGTTTGTGTCATGCATATGGTGTGGGACAGAAGCTTCACTCCAGTACAACATAAAGTGGTCAAGAAGCTATGGCAGGAGATAGGAATTTTGATAATTCAGTAGCTGGGCTAGTGTCGAGGACTTTCCCTACTGCAAGTGATTCAATGGCCTTTTCGATCTCAACTGATAGCAGTTGCGTACGAAGCTCAGAGATCGCTGCAGAACATCACCAAGCATATAACCATTTAATCTGAGCATGGCTTGGGTGTAGTGTTCTACCCAATGGACCATTTGCCTGTCAATGAGTATGTCCCCAGATCTCTGGACCTCAAAGGAGCAGCTTTGGTAATGGTAGGAGTGAGTTCTGTGTTGATACCATCATACATAGTACAAAGGTTACCATTATCACTGTTAGCTTGTATCTCATCACATCGATTATTCCAACACTTTTCCATATAAGCATATACAATCCAACAA
The DNA here is from genome assembly GCF_037043375.1 of Chiloscyllium plagiosum. Lineage (NCBI taxonomy): Eukaryota > Metazoa > Chordata > Chondrichthyes > Orectolobiformes > Hemiscylliidae > Chiloscyllium > Chiloscyllium plagiosum. The sequence continues at coordinate 19,008,622 of NW_028270151.1, read as the reverse complement.
TGATATAAAAACTTTGTGAATGGTGCCCATGTGAAGCTTTTCACAAAACAAATTCCTTTTAGCCTGATGATGCTCAATGCCAGCAATGACATCTTTGTTCAATAAAGTACACTTCCCATGCCAAACATTAAATAAACTGTTTCCTTGAATTGTAGATTGAATAATAGGAGCAGCGGGAGGTTTAATTCCAACCCACATTAAACAAAATGTGACAGGTTAACAGAAATTAAAGTAATGGCTTCTCTCGCAGGTCTTGGTCTATGCAGCAAATGCATAATTGGTTGGGATTTGTTTGGTAATTCTTATTGCTTTGACAATTTTATAGCTTCATTTTTTTCAGTGGCAGTTGGAGTGGGAGGAGCAACAGCGATGATCAGAGGCCCAATCGGAAGGTAAATTTTAAAAGATTTAAGTTAGGGCAGTTGAATGTTCCTCCTGCAGAATGTGGGAGGTAAGAATCATCACTAGTGTCCCTGCTGACTGTATCTGTGGGAAGTGCACCCAATTCCAGCTCCTTGAAAACTGCATTAGGGAACTTGAGCTGGAGCTGGATGAACTTCGGGTCATTTGGGAGACGGAGGGGATTATTGAGAAGAGTTACAGGGAGGTAGTCACACCTTAGGAATAAGGAAAAGCTAGATGGTTACCGTCAGGGGATGGAGGGGAACCAGCAAGCAGTGCAGGGATCCCCTCTGACTGTTCCCCTCAACAACATATACCATCCTGGATACTGTTGGGGGGGATGACTTATCAGGGGTAAGCTATGGGGCACAGGTCTCTAGCACAGAGTCTGTCCCTGTTGCTCAGAAGGTAAGGGGGAAGAGGAGCAGAGCTTTAGTCATTGGGGATTCCATAGTTAGGGGGACAGATAGGAGGTTCTGTGGGGATGAGAGAGAGACTCACGGTTGGTGTGTTGCCTCCCAGGTGTCAGGGTTTGTGATGTCTCTGATTGTGTTTTTGGGATCCTTGAGGGGGAGGGGGAGTAGCCTCAAGGCGTGGCCCACATAGGCACCAACAATATAGGTAGGAAGAGAGATGGGGATTTAAGGATGAAATTCAGGGAGCGAGGGTGGAAGCTTAGAGTTAGGACAAACAGAGTTGCTATCTCTCGCTTGATGCTCCTGCTTCGTGTTAGTGAGGCAATAAATAGGGAGAGAGAGGAGTTGAACATGTGGCTACGGGGATGGTACAGGAGGGAGGGTTTTAGATTCCTGGATAATTGAGGCTCTTTCTGGGGTAGGTGAGACCTCTACAAACAGGATGGTCTTCAAATGAACCAGAGGGGTACCAATATCCTGAGGGGGGAGGTGAAATTTGCTAATGCTCTACGGATGGGTTTAAACTAATTCAGCAGGAGGTGGGAACTAAAATTGTAGCTCGAATATACAGGAGGGTAAGAGTAGTGAAGTCAGAACTAAGATTTCAAGTTCGCAACAAGGCACCGGCAAGCAAGAAGTTGGTTTGAAGTGTGTCTACGTCGACACCAGGAGGATCCGGAATAAGGTGGGTGAACTTGCAGCATGGGTTAGTACCTGGGATTTTGATGTTGTGGCTATTTCAGAGACATGGGTAGAGCAGGGACAGGAATGGTTAATGCAGATTCTGGGATTTAGATGTTTCATAAGAGCAGAGAAAATGGTAAAAGAGAGGGTGGAGTGGCACTGTTAGTCAAGGACAGCAGCATGGTTGCATAACGGACGTTTGAGGACTCATCTACCAAGGTAGTATAGCCTGAGATTAGCAACAGGAAAGGAGAGATTACCCTGTTGGGAGTTTTCTATAGGCATGCAAATAGTTCCAGAGATGTAGAGGATAGGAGAGTAAAGATGATCCTCGATAGGAGCGAGAGTGAAGCGGTTGTTGTTATGGGGGACTTTAACTTTCCAAATATTGACTGGGAATACTATAGTTCAAGTACTTTAGATGGTCAGTTTTTGTCCAATGTGTGCAGGAGGGTTTCCTGACAGACCGACAAGAGGTGAGGCCACATTGTATTTGGTATTGGGTAATGAACCCAGCCAGGTGTTAGATTTGGAGGTAGGTGAGCACTGTGGTGATAGTGACCATAATTTGGTTATGTTTACTTTAGTGATGGAAAGGGATGGGTATGTAATGTAGGGCAAAAGTTATAGCTGGGGGAAAGGCAATTATGATGCAAACAGGCAACATTTAGGATGCATAGGATAGGGAAGGAAACAGCAGGGGATGTATCAGTTGAAATGTGGAGCTTATTCAATGACCAGCTACTGTGGGTCCTTGATAAGTATGTACTGGTCAGGCAGGGAGGAAGTTGTCGAGCATGGTTTACTAAGGAAGTTGAATCTCTTGTCAAGAGGAAGGAGAAGGCTTATGTTTGGATGAGATTTGAAGGCTCAGCTAGGGCTCTTAAGAGTTACAAATTAGCCAGGAAAAACCTAAAGAGAGAGCTAAGAAGAGCCAGGAGGGAACGTGAGAAGTCATTGGCAGATAGGATCAAGGAAAACCCTAAAGCTTTCTGTAGGTATATCAGGAATAAAAGAATGACTGGTGTAAGATTGGGGCCAATCAAACATAGCAGTGGGAAGTTGTGCGTGGAGTCAGAGGAGACAGGGGAAGTGCTAAATGAATATCTTTTGTCAGTATTCACACTAGAAAAAGACAAAGTGGTCGTGGAGAATACTGAGATACAGGCAACTAAACTAGATGGGATTGAGGTGCATAAGGAGGAGGTGTTAGCGATCCTAGAAAGTGTAACATAGACAAGTCCCCTGGGCCAGATGGAATTTATCCCAGAATTCTCTGGGAAGCTAGGGAGGAGATTGCGGAGCCTTTGGCTTTGATCTTTATATCATTATTGTCTACAGGAATAATGCCAGAAGACTGGAGGATAGCAAATGGTGTTCCCTTGTTCAAGATGGGGAGTAGAGACAACTCTGGAAATTATAGACCTGTGAACCTTATTTTGGTTGCCGGTAAAGTGTTGGAAAGGGTTATAAGTGAAAAGATTTATAATCATCTAAGAAGGAATAAGTTGATTAGGGATAGTCAACATGGTTTTGTGAAGGGTAGGTCATACCTCACAAAACTTATTGAGTTCTTTGAGAAGGTGACCAAACAGGTGGCTGAGGGTAAAGCAGTTGATGTGGTGTATATGGATTTCAGTAAGGCCTTTGATAAGGTTCCCCATTGTATACCTTTGCACAAAATATGGAGACATGGGATTGAGGGTGATTTAGCAGTTTGGATTATAAATTGGCTAGCTAAAATAAGACAGCGGGTGGTGGTTGATGAGAAATATTCATCCTGGAGTTCAGTTACTTGTGGAATACTGTTTTGGGTCCACTGCTGTTTGTCATTTTTATAAATGATCTGGATGATGGCATAGGAGGGTGGGTCAGTAAATTTGTAGATGATACTAAGGTTGGTAGACTTGTGGATAGTGACGAAGAATGTTGTAGGTTACAGAGAGACATAGATAAGTTGCAGAGCTGGGCTGAGAAGTGGCAAACGGAGTTTAATGTGGAAAAGTGTGAGGTGATTCACTTTGGAAGGAGTATCAGAAATGTAGGTTACTGGGCTAATGGTAAGATTCTTGGTAGTGTAGATGAGCAGAGAGATCTCAGTGTCCGGGTACATAGATCCCTGAAAGTTGCTGAAAGGGTTGTTAAGAAGGCATATGGTGCATTAGTTTTTATTGGTAGAGGGATTGAATTTTGGAGCCATGAGATCATATTGCAGCTGTACAAAACTCTGGTGTGGCCACATCTGGAGTATTGCGTACAGTTCTGGTTATCACATTATAGGAAGGATGTGGAAGCTTTGGAAAGGGTTCAGAGGAGATTTACTAGGATGTTGCTTGGTATGGAGGGAAAGTCTTATGAGGAAAAGCTGAGGGATTTGAGGCAGTTTTCGTTAGAGAGAAGGTTGAGAGGTGACTTAATTGAGACATATAAGATAATCAGAGGGTTAGATAGGGTGGACAGTGAGAGCCTTTATCCTTGGATGGTGATTGCTAGCATGAGGGAAAATAGCTTTAAATTAAGTGGTGATGGATATAGGACAGATGTCAGAGGTAGTTTCTTTATTCAGAGAATAGCAGGGGCTTGGAATGCACTGCCTGCAACAGTAGCAGACACACCAACTTTAAGGGCATTTTAATGGTCATTATATGGATGATAATGGAATAGTGTAGGTTAGGTGGGCTTCAGATTGGTTCCACAGGTCGGCGCAACATCGAGGGCCGAAGGGCCTGGACTGCGCTGTAATGTTCCATGTTCAATAACCACTGTAGTGGAAAAAATTACAGAAATACAAAGATAGTGCACAAGACAATATTTCTGTATGGCTACTTAAACAAAGTCACGTTGACAGCAGTTAAAATAGGTCAGGCAAAAAGCACGATAGGCTGACAGTGAGAAGACTTGAAAAGTGATTTACATGCTACAGAAAGGAAACAAAATTTGCATTTATCTTATCTTTACACTATAGGCTGCCGTACATTTCAGAATTGAAAACAACTCAAACTGTTTCAAAGCCAGTGCTGGTTGAGTCATGCCTGCAATAAAAGCAAATACAGGAGGAGGGGGATGGGGGTGGTGCAGAAGAAAGATGGAGCAGGAGAAAGCTTCATGGCCCCTTACAATCTCCTGGTTGGCCCCTGGGCTTTCCTTCTCTTCCCTTCAGAATCTGGGAATTTGCTACCATCCCCAGCCCCGTGTCTGACATCCCTCTTCCCATCACAAAACAAAATCGTGGGTTACCCTGCGCATGACATCACACTTAAAGTGCACATGTTGACATCATTGCCTGCAATGTGCGGCTTCCAATGAGCACACACATGATTAGTTTCCAGTGCTCAGTGACAGCAGTCAATCTCTTTTTTTAAGTGTCTGGCCGAGAGGGCAGCTAGGTTTAACACTTCATTTCCAGAAACTGTATTGAATTAGCCACATAAACAAGCAGGCCAGATACGAGGAATCCTGCCGTGAGTAACTCCCCTCCTGACTCCCCAAAACCTATCCATCATCTATAAAAGACTGTGGTGGAGTCTGGATGAGTGGAGCTCCAACAAAATGTGGCACCATCCAGGACAAAGCAACCCGCTTGATTGGTACCACATTGACAAGCATTCACTCCCTCCACCACCGATGCTCAGTGGCAGCAGTGAGTACTGTCAGCAAGATGCACTACATCAATTCACTGGAGAAAGTTAGAGGGCATCTTCCAAACGCATGGCCACTTCCATTCAGAAGGACAAGAGCAGCAGACACATGGGAACACCACCACCTGCTAATTCCTCTCCAAAACAGTCCGTATCCTGAATATATCGCCGTCTCTTCCCGGAACTCTCTTCCTAACAGTATTGTGAGTTTATCCGCACCAAATAGACTGCAGCAGTTAAAATTGTCAGTTCACCATCATCTTCTGAAAGGCAACTAGGGAAAGGCAGTAAATACTGGCCCCACCAGCAATCCTCACAGCTCATGAATAAATTTTTTAAAAACTGATTGTTTTAAGTTATTATCACCATATGCCTTGATATCTTTAATATCTGAGACCAAGACAGTATCTGTCTTGAATGCACTCAATGATTGAGCATCTAAATCACTCTGAGGTAGAGAATTTCAAAGTTTCATTGCTCTCTAAGTGAAGAAATCCTTCTTCATCTCAGTGTTAAATGACTTGTCTCCTGGTTCTCACCCCACCAGCCAGTACAATTATCCTTTCCACAACTATCCCTGTTGAGCCGTGTAAAAATTATATTTGCTATGGTAGTACAACAGCTCTTGTGAAACCAAAGCATTTAATGCCCACTCCCCTCCACCCGGTGCTGCTATGGCAACCCTGAATTCCAAAGATAACAACCGTCCTTGTTCCATGTAAGGCTGTCGTGCAAATGCTGTGAGTTATGTATTTCCTGTAATTTGGGCATTACTAAACTATGTCTGACCAAGTATAAAGACTTGTATTTGTACAGCGCCTATCACAATTTGATATGTCCATGTACTTCACAACCACTGTTATAAAATAGGAAACACTGCAGCAATCCATTCTCACACAGCCAAGTGTTAATGAATCCAGGGAGGCTGAATGAGGAACAACTGCTGACGAAGACATTGCAGAGGAACTGTCCTTTTCTTCAAAACACTGTCATGGATCTTTTATGTTCAGGTCAGAGGGTAGATTGATCCTTGATTCGCTTCTAAATTCCAAACATCGCACATCTGACAGTGCACTTCCCCTTTGGTACTGGACAGCAGTGTCAACCTAAAGGATGGAATCTGGCACCTTTTGACTCAAAGAAAAGAGTGCTACTCCATGAGAACTTGCACACAGGAAGATTACATGCAGAATGAAAGGTCAGATCCCTCCAATTTACCTGCTGTATTAGAATCCCTACTGTGTCGAAACAGGCACTTCGGCCCAACAAGTTCACACCAACCCTCCAAAGAGTAACCCACCCAGACCCATTCCCCTACACTTACTCTTGACTTATCCACCTAACCTATACATCCCTGAACACTATGGGTAATTTGGCGTGGCCAATTCACCCAACCTGCACATCTTTGGATTGTGGGAGGAAACTGGAGCACCCGGAGGAAACCCACGCAGACACCGGGAGAGAATGTGCAAACTCCCCACAGTCAATCGACCGAGGCTGGAATCAAACCCAGGTCCCCGGTGCTGTGAGGCAGCAATGCTAGCCACTGAGCCACCATGCCACCCCAATTTCAAGAGAATGGCAACTGTTATAGTGAAATTATTCAGCACTGATGGAACCAGTGATGGAGATACACTCTTTTCTCCCTACTCATAAACTAGCTTTCCTTACTAACTTTACTGCACAAACCTTTTATTTCAAAAGAGGCACTAAAACTGCTGGAAGTAGCCAATTCCATTTGTGTCCCTTTCTGCAAAATGTGCCATCAAATTTAAGTCAGGCCAAATACATGAAGAAACAAAGGATTATAGAAAAAGAAACACTTTGAACAAGAGATTCTTTCTCCATGCTTTGAGATGATGACAAGAATGCAACCATTTTGATTTAAGTTGTTTATACCAGCTCAAGGAATTTGAATTTGCTGTCCTTTGCTTTTCTGCCAGATTGTCAGTAAGCAACACTCTGGATACATTGAAAACCTCAGATCTAGTGACATTTTAATGTGGCAAATGAAATACAAAAAGGCTGCATTGTAAGGCTGAGAACAGCAAAGACAATTTGCATTTAGTTGAGAGGATCCTACAAGTCACTGGCTACTGACAGGAATTTGTGAATGGGCTCCTTCCCACTCCAGTCCATGGAATAAACAGCTAATAAAACATTTCTCCCCAGTTTGGGAGCCGCTTGAAATGCATCTAACAGCTGAGGTGACAGTGAGGGTATCTCTGTGTGAACTACAGCAAAGGGTGGGAAAGTTCACCTTGAAAAGCACCTAGAAAGGTGTGGATGTGTGTGTGTGTGTGTATGTGTGTGTGTGTATGTGTGTGTGTGTGTGTGAGTGTGTGTGAGTGTGTGTGAGTGTGTGTGTATATGTGTGTCTGTATGTGTGTGTGTGTGTGTGTGTATATGTGTGTCTGTATGTGTGTGTCTGTATGTGTGTGTGTATGTGTGTGTGTGAATGTGTGTGTGTGAGTGAATGTGTGTCTGTATGTATGTGTGTGTGTGTGTGTGTATATGTGTGTCTGTATGTGTGTGTGTGTATGTGGGTGTGTGTATGTGGGTGTGTGTGTGTGTGTGTGTGTGTATGTGTGTGTGTGTGTGTGTGAATGTGTGTGTGTGTGTGTGTGTGTGTGTGTGTATGTGTGTGTATGTGTGTATACATGTGTTAAAAAAGTTTTAGGGAATGGTTGTTTCATCTTGTAGGGAAAATATCACACACTGCTCTCTCACCCTGCCTCCACCATGCTTCCAGCCAATGCATCCCAAACTAGGCTGTTCACTGTGTGAAAAGGTTTTCTCTCACCTCGCATTAACTTCTTTTGCAAAACACTGAAACTGTTCCCTCTAATTCTCAATCCATTTATGAGTGGAAACTGTTTCTCCCCATCCACTCTGTTCAGACTCCCCATGATTCTGAAAACTTTGATCAAATCTGCCCTCAGCCTTCTCTTCTCCAAAGAAATCAGACCCAGCTTCTCCAATCTATCCTCGTAACTGAACTTTCTCCTTTCTGGTACCATTCCCATAAATTTATTTTCTACTCTCTCCAATAGTGTGATGCCCAGAACTATATACAATACTCTAGCTGAGGTCTAACCACTGTCCAATATTGGTTCTGCATAACGTCCCTGACCTAGTATTCTATGTCCTTAATAGTGAAGCCTAGAATATTGTATACTTCAATTGCAGCTCTCTCTTTCTGTCTTGCCACCTTCAATGACTCGCTGCTTCTGCATATCCTTTAGAGCAATATTGATCTGTCCATTCCAGCAACTGATTAATCTTATTTGAAGGTGCACACTACCCTCCTTACAATTTACAATTCTTCCAAGATTTGTGTCATCTGTATCGTTAGAAACTGTCCTTTGCACATAAAGATCTGGATTTATTAATATACGTTTAGGAAAAGTAGGAGTATTAATACTGACCCTAGGGAATCTCCTCTGCAAACCTTGCTCCAGCCTGAAAAATTCCCATTAATCGCTGCTCTTTGTTGCAATCACTCAGCCAATTTGTATCCACGTTCTTGTCCCTTTTATTCCATGACCTACAACTGTGCAATGGTTAATTTGGTCCCAATCCAATTCACTAAGCCAATGTCAGCAGTACATATCAGTGCGTAATTCACCTCCTGACTTCCCACCACTTAGGAGGCACATGTCAAGAATGTGATGAATGCTCCCCACCTGCCTGGATGGATGCAAGTCCGACAACACTCAAGAAACTTGACACCATCCAGGACAAAGTAGCACAGGCTTGACTGGCACCACGTTCACAAGTATCCACTCCCTCCACCACCAACGCTCAGAAGCAGTAATGTGTAGTATCTACAAGATGCACTGCAGAAATTCACCAAGATTCCTTACACAGCACCTTTCAAACCTATGTCCACTTCCATCCAGAAGGACAAGGGCAGCAGATGCATGAAACATGACTTCCTCTCCAAGTCACTCACCAACCTAACTTGGAAATATATCACCATTCCTTCAGTGTCACTGGGTCAAACCCAGTGGAACCTATTCCCCAAGGGTATTCGGGGTCTACTTAGGGCGACAGTTCAAGGCAGCAACACCCCACCACCTTGTCCAGGGAAACTAGGGATGGGCAATAAATGTTTTCCCAACCACATTCCATGAATGCAGTTGAGAAGTTGAATTGGTTGGAATTATATTTGCTGGAATTCAGAAGAATGTGAAGCTAGAAATTTCTAACAGGATTAGGCAGGCTAAATGCAGGAATGATGTACCTGGTGACACAAGGTCACAACCAGGAATCACATTCTGAGGATATGGGGTAAATCATTTCAAACTGAAATGAGGAGAAATTTCTTCCTCTAGGGAGTGGTGAGCCTGTGGAATTTACTCCCACGGGAAGCAGTTGAGGCCAAGACATTGTATGATTTCAAGAAAGAATTGGATATAGCACTTGGGATGAAATGGATCAAAGGATATGGGGGAGAAAGCAGGAACAGGTTATTGAGCTTGATGATCAGCCATGATCAGAATGAATAGCAGAGTAGGCTTAAAGGGCCGAATGGCCTACTCCTGCTCCTATTTTTCTGTTTCAATGTTGCTAAATCCTGAGATTTCCTCGCCCCTCTTGCCAGATCAGTGGGTGGCAGCCTTAACTGAGAAATCCCACATCTCATGGCCAATTTGTATGAGACAACATGTCTATTTGTACTGGTGAAAATGTAAGGGCATTGACCACAATTTGTCATCTGTAAAGAATAAAACTAGGGCGGCACAGTGGCTCAGTGGTTAGCACTGCTGCCTAACAGCACGATCGACCCAGGTTCAACTCCAGCCTCGGGTGACTGTCTGTGTGGAATTTGCACATTATCCCCATGTCTGCGCGGGTTTTCTCTGGGTGCACTGGTTTCCTCCCACAGTCCAAAGATGTGCAGGCAGGGTGAATTGGCCATGCTAAATTGCCCATTGTGTTAGGTGCATTAGTCCGTGGGAAATGGGTCTGGGTGGGTTAGTATTCAGAGGGTCGGTGTGGACTTACTGGACAAAGGGCCTGTTTCCACACTGTAGGGAATCTTATCTAATGGCTGACAGCATTCCTGACACACGTAGAAGACCATGGTCTCTCTTCAATGCAAAGGCAGGAAATATTACTTCATGGAGGTTCAGGGCCAGCACTGCCTCACACTCAAAGACTCACTGACCTTCAATAACAATATCAACTTGCAATTCTACAACATGCTTAAACATCAAAAATGTTCAAAGGTACATTGCAACAGAATGAATTTTCTCAGGTTCCAAAAAGAACCACTAGATGGAGCACCAGCTGAACGATGGCAAAGTATAGGTAAAAACAATGACTGCAGATGCTAGAAACCAGATTCTGGATTAGTGGTGCTGGAAGAGCGCAGCAGTTCAGGCAGCATCCGAGGAGCAGAAAAATTGACGTTTCGGGCAAAAGCCCTTCATCAAGAATAAAGGCAGAGAGGCTGAAGCATGGAGAGATAAGCTAGAGGAGGGTGGGGGTGAGGAGAAAGTAACATAGAGTACAATAAGTGAGTGGGGGAGGGGATGAAGGTGATAAGTCGGGGGCGGGGGGAGGGTGGAGTGGATAGGTGGAAAAGAAGATAGGCAGGTAGGACAAGTCATGGGGACAGTGCTGAGCTGGAAGTTTGGAACCAGGGTGAGGTGGGGGAAGGGGAAATGAGGAAACTGTTGAAGTCCACCTTGATGCCCTGGGGTTGAAGTGTTCTGAGGCGGAAGATGAGACGTTCTTCCTCCAGGTGTCGGATGGTGAGGGAGCGGCGGTGAAGGAGGCCCATGACCTCCATGTCCTCGACAGAGTGGGAGGGGGAGTTGAAATGTTGGGCCACAGGGTGGTGGGGTTGATTGGTGCGGGTGTCCCGGAGATGTTCCCTAAAGCGCTCTGCTAGGAGGTGTCCAATCACCCCAATGTAGAGGAGACCGCATCGGGAGCAACGGATACAATAAATGATATTAGTGGATGTGCAGGTAAAACTTTGATGGATGTGGAAGGCTCCTTTAGGGCCTTGGATGGAGGTGAGGGAGGAGGTGTGGGCGCAGGTTTGGCAGTTCCTGCGGTGGCAGGGGAAGGTGCCAGGATGGGAGTGTGGGTTGTAGGGGGGCGTGGACCTGACCAGGTAGTCATGGAGGGAACGGTCTTTGCAGAAGGCGGAAAGGCGTGGGGAGGGAAATATATCCCTGGTGGTGGGGTCTTTTTGGAGGTGGCGGAAATGTCGGCGGATGATTTGGTTTATGTGAAGGTTGGTAGGGTGGAAGGTGAGCACCAGGGGCGTTCTGTCCTTGTTACGATTGGAGGGGTGGGGTCTGAGGGCGGAGGTGCGGGATGTGGACGAGATGCGTTGGAGGGCATCTTTAACCACGTGGGAAGGGAAATTGCGGTCTCTAAAGAAGGAGGCCATCTGGTGTGTTCTGTGGTGGAACTGGTTCTCCTGGGAGCAGACACGGCAGAGGCGGAGGAATTGGGAATACAGGATGGGCAAGAGTGATGATGAAATTCTTTTGTTGAGTTCAATGAACTCTGGTTGCAGAGGGAGTACTGAGGGAGTGCTGCACTCTCAGAGATTCTGTCTTTCAAATGAGACACAAAAATCAGGGCCCTGTCTGTCTTCTCAGGTGAACGTAAAGGATCCTGTGGAACTATGGTGAAGCAAAGTGGAATCCGTTCTCTCCAGTGTCCTAGTCAATATTGACCCCCGAACCAATATCGAGAAATTGTTTTAAAAATGACTGGTGCAAGCAAGTAAGTGCACAACTTAATGGCTATGTCAGCAATGTACTTATTTTATAATGGCAAAACACACAAGGAGGCCATTCAGTCCATCATGTTGCTGGGGAGAGATGGAGGTGCAATGATAATGTCACTACTGGTAATACGAGGCCTTTGATAATACTCTTGAGGACAGAGGTTCAAACCTCAATAGCTGCTGCTGGGTGCTAGTCTCTGTAATGGTGACCATGAAACTATCACTTTTTTTTCTCTAACATGCCATTCAGTTCACTAATGTCATTTAAGGATTCAACGGCAATTATAGATGGGCACTAGCCTTCTCAGTGACCCCATACCCTACATGTAAATATAAATAAAGCTGTAAATACACCGGCATATCCCTGACCTGCAAGAATTAAACCAATTCCAGCTATTACTAAACTTACAATTTGCAGCACACTCTAGATCATCACAGCTCTCACCTTTTTTTTAAAAAACATTCCTCCCTTGCTTTTTGTTAGTTTGTCTTAAACCTCGAGCCATTTGGTTACTGACCCTTTTTAACAGCTGGAAACAGTTTCTGTTTCCTGCCTTCATGATTTTGAATGCCTCTGTGAATCACACCTCTATCTTTCTCAGTGACTCCAGCTTTGCTAAATTACCAAAGCTCAGCATCATCATCCTATCTCTGTAAATCTCTTCTCTAAAGCATTAATAGTCTTCCTAAAACTGAACTCAAGCTGTGGCCTAGGCAGTTATTAATGACGATTAAGCACAACTTCCCTGCTTTTGTACTTTATTCCCCTACTAATAAACCAAGGATATAGTCTTACAACAGCCTGCTTAATTTCTTCTGCGGCCTCAAGATCTAATAGAGTACACCCCACAGATGCCAATGACTGACTAATGGATATTTTTAAAGTTCTTTGATTTTTTTTTTGCAGAACAAAGATCATCAAAAACACTGAGGGAGAGGCAAATAATTTCCATTGAGGAGACAAAGACACAGAAAAGTCAGACAGTGAAATTCGGGCACTCCAACACAGGACAGCCACAGATATTCAGTCGAATATGACATTAAAAAACACATGCGATTAATCTGACTCTGACCTGCCTGTCTGAAAATCCAACCCACTCACTTCCCACTGTGGGAGGTTCCCTGGATATGGACTAAATGGTCGGCTGGTGCCAGGAGTGTTTCCTTCCTACACCAGAGAATATTCAGCAAGTTCCAAGAGTTAACTGAATTCGATTGCAACTGCTGTTGGTCTACTTTTTTCTATCCATTTCTCTTTTTACCCATTTAATCTTCCTTTTTATCAAAGTGATCTTATTTCAACTAAACATTCACCTTGTCCCATCTATTAGAAAGGTGTGGGACTTAAGGCCAGCAATAATATTTTGAAAGTTTTTCCGATGAGTGCTTCAATGAATTTTGGAAATCACATACTACAAAATTCATTTCTCCTAATACATTTGCAAACTAAATCACAAATAGATTATTTTCCCCATAATAAACTAAGATCACCAGCACTGGAATCCGTTCTGTCCATTTAGTTCAAAAGAAAGTCTATACAAATGTAACATGCATTTTACCCGAGTAATGCCTGGAGTGAACAGATTGTTTTATGAGGAAATGTTGCGCAGGTAAAGCATGCAGACTGTGGAATGATGAGGAGTCAGAGGCATCTTAGAGTCAGAGATGTACAGCATGGAAACAGACTCTTCGGTTCAACTCTTCCACGCCAACTCTTCCACGCCTAATCTAGTCCCATTTGCCAGCATTTCACCCATATGCCTCAAAACCCTTCCCATTCATATACCCAACTAGATGCCTTTTAAGTGTTTCTCTGGCAGCTCATTCTACACATGCACCACTCTTTGCATGAAAGCGTTGCCCCTTAGGTCCCTTTTATATCTTTCCCCTCTCACCCTAAACCTATGCTCTCTAGTTCTGGACTGCCCCACCCCAGCGAAAAGACTTTGCCTATTTACCCTATCCATGCCCCTCATGATTTTATAAACTTCTATAAGGTCACCCCTCAGCCACTGACACCCCAGGGAAAACAGCCCCAGCCTATTCAGCCTCTTCCTATAGCTCAAATCCTCCAAACCTGACAACATCCTTGTAAATCTTTTCTGAACCCTTTCAAGTTTCACAACATCCTTCCAATAGGAAGACCAGAATTGCACACAATATTCCAAAAGTGACCTAACCAACGTCTTGTACAGCCACAACAGGACCTCCCAACTACTCTACTCAATACTCTAACCAATAAGGAAAGCATACCAAACATATAAGATCCTGAGGGATCTTGCTTGACAAGGTAGATGAGGATGGTTCCTCTTATGGGAGAATCTACAACTAGGGGTCACTGTTGAAAAAGAAAGAGTCATTCATTTAAAACACAGATCAAGTGATTTTTTAAAAATCTCTCACAAAGGGTTGTGGATCTTTGGAATTCTCTTCCTGAAAAGGTGGTGGAGCAGAACACTTGCATATTTTTATGATGGAGGTGGATAAATTCTTAATAAGCAAGGGGGCAAGAGGTTACAGAGGTAGGCAGAAATGTAGGTCTGTGGCTACAAGCAAGTCCTTAGTTATTTGGTCAATGGGCTGAATGGCCTGATCCTAACTCATATGTTCTTATGTTGCCACAAACTGCTAATGTGGGAAAATTCAGAAACCCAACAGGAAAGCCAAAACGTGAAGGTCAGGACAGCAACAAAACGGAGAAGAATGAGACAGAAGATGAGGCAAAGGAGAAGGTGAGGACTGCAGATGCTGGATTGGTCAGAGTCCAGAGTGTAGCGCTGGAAAAGCACAGCAGGTCAGGCAGCATCCGAAGATTCCTGATGAAGGGCTTATGCCTGAAATGTCGATTCTCCTCCTCCTCGGATGCTGCCTGACCTGCTGTGCTTTTCCAGCACCACATTCTAGACAGAAGATGAGGCAAATTGATGATTAAATGAAGCAACTCATTTACCACTGAAATTGCATCAGTTCTTTAACCTCAAAGTCGGAAAATAATGTACTCAAATCCCATTCCAGAGGATTAGCACAAAGGCCAGGCTGACAATCCGGTGTGACACTGAGAGAGCGCCAGGATGTCAGGGATGCTGTCTTTAGATGAGACATTGTACTGAGGCCCTTTCAGATGAGTACAAAATGTTCTATGGCACTGTGTAAAGGAGAATAGAAACTCTCCCTTAGCCAATTTCCTTATTGTTCATGTAACTTCACTCAGACAAGGGTATCTAGTTACGCTGTTCATTGATGTCTGTGAGGTCTGACTGTGTGTAAGTAGGCTCTTGGATTCCCACACATTACAGCAGTGACTATACATTAGAAGCACTTCATTGAGTTTAAAGCACTTTGAAGAACTTCAAGTTGTCATTTGAATGACAGTATTTCTGTCTCTTTTCTATGATGTACCATTAACATAATGTTTCTAAAGGAGTTTTGATCATAACCTTTCAGGCACAGACACTTAATCTAAATATAAAAATAATCTAAGGGCATTTTATAATTCAGAGCTCCTTCTCCAGGCCTTAATAGTGACAGACATTTCCTTCAGACAGAAGGAAAATTGTGTAGTCCCCAAAGTGGGCACCCTGGTGCCTACATAGATAGCTCTAGTTGCATGATGTCCTGAGCCAGAAGCTGTACAGATTACCTAATGGTTAATGATTACTGGTCCTTTAGACCTAGGAACTTTGCCCTAAGTATGATATTGGATTTAAACTGGCTATCAGTTTTCAGACTGAATATGCAGGATCACTGAGGAAGACATCAGACAGTGGTGGTGCGGGGTGGGGACTCCATGTATGTATGCACTGACTTGTGTGGCCATACATGAATTTGCCTTTTCCTATACCTGACCTGTCCCTCTTAGCTGTTTGCATTCAGTTATCCAGTTTTTTATTTGCCAGCACTTTGCAATGGCCTCACAATCTCTCTCCAGAGTTCAGTCAGGACAGTATCTTTGAGGTCTCAACAGCAAACCCCACCTGGGCCTGGGAACTCCTGTGCGTGCAAATATCAGGACCAGAACAGCTTTTGGAGCTGAACGTGCAAACAAGCATTCTTTTTCACAGACACAAAACATTTTCGAGAAAATAGACGACGAGTTTGAAGAAAGCAAATGCCACACATCTGCACCAAGGGATGAAGTTGTCTTGTGGTGGAGTGGAATTGTTCGAGCTGTTTTTCCAATGCTGATTGCAGCATGAAACAAATACATGGAAATGAGGCTTGACCCCATCTGTTTGGATCAAACGATGCCTGGATCAGAGACAAATATTGTTGGTGCTGATTCATCTGAGCAATGAGTCTGACTGGTCCTTTAAGGGATTACTCTTTCAACATTAGCTTGCCTCCCACTTGGTAATGACCTTTTCTCCAAGGGCTAAAATTATGGGGACAAATCAAATAGACTAGACTTGTAATCCTATGAGTACAGAAGATTAAGGGGATACTTAATTAAGTTAGTTTAAGATGATTAAAGAAATTAATAGGCGGACAGAAAGAAACTATTTCCTCTGGTGTCTGAGTTGTGACAGAGGGGCAGAATCTTCTAATCAGAGGCAGACTGCTTAGCGGTGAAATTCCTCTGGAACATTGTCCTTCATAGTGCTGCTGGGAGCAGGTCATCAGAGCTCAGTGGATATTTTTAAGATAAGGGTAGACAAGTTATCAAACCAAGGAGGGGAGATGGGAGTTAGATTAGATTTTTAGATTAGATTACATTACAGTGTGGAAACAGGCCCTTCGGCCCAACAAGTCCACACCGACCCGCCGAAGCGAAACCCACCCATACCCCTACATTTACCCCTTACCTAACACTACGGGCAATTTAGCATGGCCAATTCACCTGCCCCTGCACATCTTTGGACTGTGGGAGGAAACCGGAGCACCCGGAGGAAACCCACGCAGACACGGGGAGAACGTGCAAACTCCACACAGTCAGTCGCCTGAGGCGGGAATTGAACCCGGGTCTCAGGCGCTGTGAGGCAGCAGTGCTAACCACTGTGCCACCGTGCCGCCCAGTTGATATGCGTCAGATACAATCTAACTGAATGGACTGGAGAGGTACCGCGAGCTTGGATGAACTGAATAGTCTAATTCGATTCTTCGCAGGCTAAGGACTTAAAGCCCTCCCCAGGACTGTCGTGCTGAATCTGACAATTCAGTTGCAGTGCTGCATCGTAGAACCCATGTCATCTTCCAGATCTGTTCAAGTGGGCGCAAATGTCCACTATTGACCAAAGAATGAGGTGTTCTATGAGCCATTACTCATTTCTCAAATGCCACCAGAAACAGGGAGATTAGCTGGTCATTTACTTCATGGGGTTTTGAAAATGTGTTGTTAGCAGTTGCGTATGGCATGTACCTAGGAAATGCCAGTGACCATCCTTAAGCGTGAGGTGAAATTGGTAACGGCAAATTGGCGACTCTTCTGTATGAGTGACTAAAGCCATCTTTACCTCCAACATTACAACAAGCTGCATTTATATTGCTGCCCAATTCACAAGAAATATTTGAAGATGCTTTACAGTGCTAAAATGAAAATTAATTTTGGCTAAGCATGAGAAAGTGCTCTTCAGAAATTGCTTGGTCAAAGAGACCAGTTCTGAGGTTGGTCTCGAGGGAGAAGTGGAAGATTTAGGGAGGGAATTCGAGAGGGTGGTATATAGGCAGCTGAAGGCGTAACTAATCTATGTTGGTCTTTATTTTCCACAAGCAGCAGGCTGAATCCATGTACTTGTACCGTTTCTATATCCTCTCCTTTAATTACGTATCTAACCTATTCTTAAATGTTATTTATAGACTCTCCTTTGATACTGAACTCAGATGCAAGTGAGATCCACAGCCTCACCATCCATTTACAGAAAAGATTTGGTTATTCTCTGCCTACAACCTCTGTTAACACTCCTGTTGCTTAGAATTATTGAATAATAGAATCATCGACCACACACTCAGTGATAATTACTTCCACTTGGTTGTGCCATCTGAATAGGGAATCAGATACCTGTGAATCAGAGAGCCAGGGAGTGAAGGAAAGACAAAAAACAAAATATAATGGAGAGACGATTTAATTCAGCAGTCTGGAATGTGCAAAATGAAAGCTTTTGCTGTGTTCTCTCGTCAACTGCGCCCAAAGACAACAAAAGACTAACCTTTATTTTAAACTCCAGTTGACTGTTGATAGTGTACATCATCTCTGTGCGCTCCATTCGCCTTGCCCCTTCATTACACTGTCGCACCAGCTAACAAAAGATTAGGGAAAACGATTACTTCCTTCTGCTGTCATCACTTTACTTTAAACATGGTAAGGGGGCCTTGTTCATGTCATACATGATGTTAATCAGTCTTTTGAGATGGTAAAATGAGTCTCTGCTTGCCCTCTCAGGTGAATGTAAAAGATCCCATTCCCTATTCCCAAGATGAGCAAGAAAGTTATCCCCAAAATCCTGGCAACTTTTTGTCCAATGAGGAATGACATCTTTATCACCTCCCATAAACCTTTTCGCTCTTCATTTCCTGGGGCATAACTCCACAGAGTGCAACACTGCTGCAAGCACTGCCCCGATTCTCTCTCCCTGCCACCACTGATGGTTAATATTTCAGTCTTTTTCAGTAAACCGTGTAATTCTTCAAGTTTTTTTTTACTCTTTATCAGTGTTTAGACAAATTCAACACCCACCTTTCAAACAGTAATCAAGGATAGATTCACATTACTAAATGATCTAAGTTAATTATCTTTTACTCTTTCCTTTCTTCTTTAATCGTTTAGGGGGCGGCATGGTGGCTCAGTGGTTAGCACTGCTGCCTCACAGCGCCAGGGACCCACATTCGATTCCAGCCTCAGAGTATCTGTGTGGCATTTGCATTCTCACCCCATGTCTTTGTGGGTTTTCTGTGGGTGTTCTGGTTTCCTGCCACAGTCCAAAGATGTGTAAGTTGGGTGAAATGGCCATACTATGGCGTCCAGGGATGTGGGGGCTAGGTGGCTTGGTCATGAGGAAATATGGGGTTAAGTGGATAGGATAGAGATCTGGGTCTGGGTGGGATGCTCTTCAGAAGGTTGATACGGACTCGATAGGCCAAATGGCCTCTTTCCACATTGTAGGGATTCTATGATTCTTTCAGTAGATCATGTTTACGTGCTGGTGAAGTATGACAGACTGGTTTCACCTTCCCCTGGAAGTTGCTGCACCAGTCTTGCCAGATTACAAATTCATTCCTGACAGTGCGTGTAAGACAAGTCCGCAATTCCTTTCTAAATAAAGAATTTGAGAGTATTTATATCTAAAGAGTAACATTGCCCTGGGCTATGAGAACCATGCACTTGACATGCTATTTTCATTGATCAAGGGCTCTTGACAACTGGTCTGTCACATTCCATTCCATCGTACCTCTCCCAACGTGGGCAGGTTAATTACATCTTGAGTAGTCAATTTCCTGGGCACAATTTGTGGAATCTAACCCAGCTCTCCTCACAGGATTAATAAGTCTGCATGTAGCAAAGATCAGAAAGATGTTACCGAAGGTGCGATTGATGCGGTTTCCTGTATGTATACCTCAGTTAGAATGGCACAAGACAGAAAAAAATGCCCACAGCCCTTGTGACATTGTGAAAACTCAACATCGGCTGTGATTGTCCATAATTCTTTGGCACAACAGCAAGGTTTACTTACTAGTTAACCTGATTTCATGATGTTGGTTATTGGATAAATAATGACCAGGTCACCAGAAGGATCCTGATGAAGAGCTCTTGTCCGAAACATCGATTCTCCTGCTCCTCGGATGCTGCCTGACCTGCTGTGCTTTTCTAGCACCCGACTTTCGACTCTGATCTCTAGCATCTGCAGTCCTCACTTTCTCCTAGGATTTCCCCTCACCTTCAAGGTCATGCTGTGAGATCTTTTACATCCAAAATCAGATGACAGAGTTTCACTTTAACATCTCAGCAAAATGACAAAATATCTCTGGCAGTACAACACCTCCTTAGTACTGCATTGGAGAGTCAACCTGGATGTTGCACTCGTAACTCTGAAGTGGGGCATGAGCCCACAATCTGCTGTCTGATGACATCTAGGTGGACATCTATGTGCATGATTTTGATTCTAAACGTAGCTTCCAAGGAACCATGATTTGTACAGAAACAGCCTACTGAGAAAAAGCATGGAAACTTCCACAACAGAATGAAGACACAGCCATCCCTTTTTGAAGACCAATCCTATTTGAAGACAGCACAGACAAAATATAAGTGTGCCCCCTTGTAACGAAAGGTGGCTCCTGCATTAGGGGAGCCAGTTGACAGGCTCACCATGGAAGAATAAGGTCCCTCACCTTGCTAACTGCTTGCAAAGCCTTCTTGGCACATTCGTACTCTGGGGACTCTTTCGGCGTTTTCTGGCAAATGGTCTGCAAAGAGAATTTCAGGGTGTGACACATGAGGCAGCAGGTTTTCTTTCTGAACAAGTGCTGTGCTTCAACAGCCATTATCTTATTCGGGAAAATTAAAGATTAGCAGACCATTATTCATTAGCAACATCATTCCGTCCATTGGAAAAGAGAGATGCTGTCGGATATAGTGGCAGAGGGGGAAAAGCATGCAAATATGGGGGTATGGAGTTGGATGATTTGCCATGGGCAACATGGTGGCTCAATGGTTAGCACTGCCTTCTCACAGCCCCAGGGACCCGGGTTTGATTCCACCTTCAGACAACTGTCTGTGTGGAGTTTACACTTTCTTCCCGCTTCTGCCGGGTGCTCCAGTTTCCTCCACAGTCCAAAGATGTGCACATTAACCATGGGAAATGCAGGGTTACAAGGATGGGGTGGATCTGGCTGGGATGCTCTTCAGAGGGTTTGATGGGCTGAATGGCCTGCTTCCACACTATGATTCTATTCTATGATATAAAACAGCAGATCAGGCTCAAACAGCTGAATGGCCTATTCCTGCTCCTATATTTTAAACCACCCCACCCAACTATAACATCTGTTTGATATTTTGTATATTTATCTTGGTTTGAGACCTCCACTGTTAGATCATATCCACTATCGTCTACTCATATTTCGGCCAGCGTTTATAGTAAGAAGAGTTTATTTGTTTGAGCTTTTAATATCTGATTTGATCTAGAAACTTTTTAAAATCATTTTAACTGTATTTCCAACATTTCTCGTTTTTATTTCAGATATACAGCATCTGCAATACACTGTAAAGATCTATCAATCCCAGTTCTGGTCTTGACAATTGTCCTCCAGCCTCAATCGCTTTAGCCTGGGGCAGAGGGTTAAGAATGCTCCAAATTTCCAAGTCCTTTGTTGTATAAATACTGCCTGACATCATCCCTGGACAAATCCCTTGCTCAAATTTTGTTCTTCAAAATAAATTTGAGACTTTGCATTTTGGTAAGGCAAATCAAGACAGGACTTAATACACTTAATGGTAGGGTCCGGGAGGGTTTTGTCAAACAAAGAGGCCTGAGAAGACAGGTTCATAGTTCCTTGCAGGTGGAGTCATTGGTGGAGGGGATATTGAAGAAGACGTTTGGTACACTTGCCTTTATTGGTCAGTGCATCAAGTATAGATGTTGGGTGGTCATGTTGCAGCTGTACAGGACATTGGTTAGGCCACTTTTAGAATACTGTATTCAGTTCTGGTCATCCTGTTATAGGAAAGGTGTCGTTAAACTTATAAGGGTGCAGAAACGTTTTACAAGGGTGTTGCTGGGATTGGAGGGTTTGAGCTATAGGGAGAGGCTGAATAGGCTGGGACCTTTTTCCTTCGAGTGTTGGAGGCTGAAGGGTGGTTTTATAAATATTTATAAGATCATGAGGGGCATGGATAGCTTGACCAGCCAAGGTCTTGTTCCCAGAATACGGAAAACTAGAGGGCATAGGTTTACAGTAAGAGGGAAAAGATACAAAATTACCTGAGGGGCAACTTTTTCATGCAAACGGTGGTGCGTGTATGGAATGAGCTGCCAGAGGAAGTGATGGAGGCTGGTACAATTAAAAGGCATTTGGATGGATTCATGAATGGGAAGGGTTTTAGAGGGATATGGGTCAAATGCTGGAAAATGAGACTTGATATGTTTAGGACAACCGGTCGGCATGGACGAGTGGGATTGAAGGGACTGTTTCATGCTGCACATGCTACAACGCTAAGTATTCAAGTGTTCTTAAAGGTTTCAAACAAACAGCATACTGGGAAAAGGAGACAGAGGATCATAGTCTGTTTTTGCCACTTAATCAAGGCAGGAAATATTTCAAATCAGTTCTTACATCCATCAACAGCGGTAGCCTCGTCACCCGCTGCATTGGGAGGATGAGAAATGAAATCATTGGCAGGTTCCTGCACTCAGGATGGGCTTCAATCTTCGTCAGGATTTCTTTGAAGTTTGGATTTGTATTCCTGGAGAAGGGAAAAACAAAACAGAAAAAAATCTACAATTGCAAAGAGAAAGGGAGCCATGGGCATGGTAACATAATCACTACCCAAAGTTATAACCAGAACTATTCATGTGACGGATCTGTTAAAAACCAATAGGGTAGCTCACAAACCCTGTTTAACACATGCGGATAGAGTTTCCTGGGATTGTCTTTTAAGGTGCTGCCCCTTCTGCCCCAAGAGCTTGATGTCAGGGACACAGAGAGTGTAGGGAATGGGGAGAGAAGTTGCTGTCCATTTAAAGAACTTTTTCCATCACTGTGGGGATTTTATCTGCAGTACGAAGATGGGGTGTTGGTACTTAAATGTGTGTGTGTGTTGTGCGCACACGCACAGAGGGGGTTGTTGAAGAGCTGCCTTTTTGGGCTCTTGACTCCATTGGAGTTCCATCCCCTCCCTCAACATCCCTTTCCTCACAAACCTTGAGTTCCCTTCCCAGAGCTTCCACCACATTCCACACATCACCCCTTCCCAGACGCAACCCATCAACCTCAGCGTAGTGGGACTCACCTCCCAGTCCGGGCTGCATCATTGATCACTTTCTTCAGGGGCTGTTGGAGTTCCAGCAGTGGCCCTCAACTTGATCCCAACAGATGATCTCAAGCTCCCTCTATATCCCCATTCCCAGAATAGAGCTCCCTTTACTTGAGTCTAGTTCAAGATCAGTCATCCCAGCAGGTTGAGGCTCCTTGAACTTAATCCCAATAAACACATGACTCAATGTGAACTCATGACTTCTGTCCATCCCTTCAAGAAGAAAGGGAGGACTGCAGATGCTGGAGATCAGTGTCAAAAAGTTGGCACTGGTGGACCACAGCAGGTCAGGCAGCATCCAAGTTGACATTTTGGGCATAAGCCCTTCATCCTGAATGAAGTCCTGATGAAGGGCTTATACCCAAAACATCAACACTCCTGCTCTTCAGATGCTGCCTGATCTGCTATGCTTTTCCAGTGCCACACTTTTCAACCCATGCCTTCTATCCAGTACACCTAAGCTCTCACAACATGATCCAAACCTTCCTCCACTCTAACCCACTAAACTCAATATTCCTATATGTGTATGTTCTAGCATATTTCATAACAGGCTCCACCTCTGTCCACTTGAACTTGCATTGCTCCCTCAATTAATCGCCAAAGGCCCACCAAAAACAAAGCAATGAGGAGCAACATTTTTATTTACACAACATTGACATGAATACTCATCGGAGTATTCATCTGACCTACTTACAGGAGTTTCTCCAGTGTGCGTTGCTGGTAGATCTCATTGGAGCAGTACGTTACATAGGGTTCAAAGGTACATGTGGCATGTTTCTCAACAATGTCACTGATATCAGGTATCAGGGCATTCTGTTGGTACCTGGCCTCAAGCTCCTTGAAGAACCTGTCAAAGCAATACAAGAGAAGATCTCTTATCCAGAGGTTTAATGGTGTTCTCATTTTGTACAAACAATTGCTCCCGTATCAGTTTAAGAACCATTCCTACCACTTCATTTAACATTACTTCCAGCACCACAATCTCCAGCTTCATTCCCCATCCCACTCCCAACTGCAACTGGGAAAGTGCAGAATCTTTCATCCTGTCTTTGATACTAAATGAGGGACATGTTCTGAGGTTCCAGACAACAATGGGCAGAAGTGTCCTGACTGCTCTAGTCATACAAATAAAAATAATAATGTGGAGGAGTCAGTATTGGACTGGGGTGGACAAAGTTAAAAATCACACAACATCAGGTTATAGTCCAACAGGTTTATTTGGAAGCACTAGCTTTCAGAACACTGCTCCTTCATCAGGTAACTAATGAGGCTCGGTCATAAGACACAGAATTTTAGTAAAAGATCACAGTGCCATGCAACTGATACAATTTATTGAACAAACTTAGATTGCTGTTAAGTCTTTCATCTTTTAGAATGGATTGCAGGTTTCGGTTCATTAAAATATAAATCCCAGATCTTCTTTTAAGTCACATTCTCAAAATAACATAGGTTTTATAAAAAATGGTCAGACAATGCATTAAAGGTATGAGATTAGAGTCTGTCTGTATCCTAATCTTGAGTCAGACTGGTTCAATTTCCAAAGTGGAATTTACAAATTATTACATGAATTGACTGCTTGCAGATTGTGCATTTTTTAACAAAATAGAATGTATCTGCAAATATAATTCTGCAAATACAAATTCACTCCATAAACTTATATATGTGGTTGCGCGTGCATGAGAAAGAGACAGAGAGAGAGAGAGTGTGTGCGTGCGTGTACATGGGTGTGTCCATGTGAGTGTGAGAACATATGAGAGAGAGTGTGTGTTTGCATGTGTGCAAATTTGGTGAGGTGAGGTGTGTGTGTGTATGTGTAGTCAAGTGGGATCATCTGTAGTGTGACATGAACCCAACCTCCCAGTTGAGGCCATCCTCATGGCTACCAAACATGGCTATCAGCTTCTGCTCAGCCACCTTGTTTTGTTGCCTGTCCCAAAGTCCACCTTGGAGGATAGTCACCCGAAGATCCGAGGCCGAATGTCCCTCACCGCTGAAGTGTTCCCCGACTGCGAAGGAACATCCCTGCCTGGTGATCATTGTGCGTTGTCCATTCATCCATTGTCTTAGCGTCTGTTTGGTCTCACCAATGTACCATGCCTTGGGGTATCCTTGCCTGCAGCATATGAGGTAGACAACATTGGTCGAGTCAAATGCGTACCTGCTGTGTACGTGGTGGATGGTGTCCCCATGGGTCATGGTGGTATCCATGTCGTTACTCTGACATAACTTGCAGTGGTTGTCATGAAGAGTTGTACAGTATTGTGGTCGATGTCCTGAAAGGCAGTTTACTGCAAACAATGATCTGTTTCTGATTTGGCAGTTGTTTAAGGCGAGAAGTGGAGGCATAGGGAAGGTCTTGGCAAGATGCTCATCCTCATTGTTAATGTATTGCAGACTGCAAAGAACATGGCTCCACTGACCCCGATGCACTATACATTCTCTCATACACACACACGTACTCTTACATACTCACACACTCATACATAGACTGTTACATACTCACACACTCACGCAACCCCTCTCTCTTACATGCGCTCACAGTCATATGCACACACACATACACCCCCCGCACTCACACCCACGCAAGCCTCTCTCACAGGCTTATACCCCATCACACTCACACACACACTTTACCAATCTTGCACACATGCAAACACATACTCTCTCACATGCACACACTCACATGTACACTCTCTCTCACGCACACATATAAGTCTAAGGAGTGAATTTGTATCTACAGAATTATATTTGCAGATACATTCTATTTAACTCAAAAACTGCAGAAACTGCAGGCAGTCAATCCATGTAATCATTTGTAAATTCCACTTTGGAAATAGAACCAGTCTGACTCAAGATTGGAAGACAGACACCTTTAGTGCATTGTCTGAGCTGAGATGTCACCTATTTTTATAAAACCTTAAGTTATCTTGAGCATGTGATATAAAAGAAGCACTGGGATTTATATATTAATGAACTGAAACCTGCAACCATTCTAAAAAATGAAAGACTTAACAGCAATCTAAGTTTGTTCAATATATCGTATCAGCTGCATGGCACTGCAATCTTTTGCTATAAATTCTGTGTCTTATGGTCCTGCTTAACAACTTCCTGATGAAGGAGCAGCGTTCTGAAAGCTAGTGCTTCCAAATAAACCTGTTGGACTACAACCTGGTGTTATGTGATTTTTAACTTAATAAAGATAAGGACAATTTAATATAGTGAGCCAAGATCTCTCTAAAGGACAGTAGTTAGGAAGAACAGAGCAATTGAGCAGCCTCTTGCTCTAAATTGTAATATAGGTGTTAACAGTGCCTCAGTAATAACACTTACTCTGCCTGAGAAGAAACACTCATGGGATTCAATGGCATCTAATAAAGAACGTTTTGACTCATAGCTGATTCATTAAAATCAGTAACCCTACTTTATTGTGTACCCAGTGCAATTTTACAAACTTTGCAATTTTATCAATGAACATTTATAGAACATAGAACATACAACAGTACAGCACAGAACAGGCCTTCCAGCCCACCATGTTGTGCTGACCATTGATCCTCATGTATGCACCCTCAAATTTCTGTGACCATATGCATGTCCAGCAGTCTCTTAAATGTCCCCAATGACCTTGCTTCCAATGTCCCCAATGACCTTATGTTTTCAGAAAAATTCAACCGCTGCCTTTTAGAACAAACAAGAAATAAAATTTCTGTTTTTCATTTAAGCTGTGTCATCCCGACAGCTCATTCAGTGACAACAGTTACCAAGAAGATGGCAAGGACTGGCAAGGAGAAAAGATGGATTCCAATTCAAAATAATTGCCCAAAGGAGCAGAGGGGAGAAAGGAGTAATATTTATTTTTATGTGGCAAGTTCAGAACTGGAATGTGCTGCCTGAAGCAGACTCAATAGACTTTAGAAATGAAACAAGATAAATATTTTACTTGAAGGAAAATGGCTCAGCATTCTAAGAAACAGAACAAGACTGAAAGGGAACTCGTTCAAAGAGCAGGCATGAACTAGCATGATGCACATTATGACCTCGTAGCTGATGTTTAACTTGAAAAATCAATTTCCCATCGCTTTATGCAAGTGTTTGTTAAACTTTGTAAACATTTGTCATTAAAACCTGTTTTCTTTCACCTCGAATTCAATGAAAAGAGCCTCATTATTATCTTCTGTTCAACAGGTGACGGTTGTAAAATATTAAATTCTATAACCCCGAAATTCTGTGAATCTCACTCTGTCTTTGGGATATAATTTCTTACTATTGATTTCCACGCTGCAGTTAGTAATATACAAGATGAAAGCAACCGTTATAAATCTGCCTTTGGAGACACTGCACCAACAGCAGTGAACATGTTCGTCTTAGGCCACAGACAGGTCCTAAAAAGGACTGAAGACTAAAATGATACAAAGCATTCTGATGGAGTCTATGGGCTAGGGTTGTAAACATTTCAGGATTCCTGGAGTCTTAGGGCAGTGGGAAGTGAGGTGGTCACCTGATCATGCCTTTAGTGAACACTTCTAGTCACATGGCTGGATATAGTGGGAGTTTCTTTATCAAAGTGGGTGTATTTGGAGATCAACCATCTCTCTCCCACTTCCTGAGCCAGTTCTCAGCCCTAAGGTTGGCTGCAATGGGCCTGTCTGGGAAAGGGGGAACATCAGGGGTCTCCACACAATGGATTATGACAGGAAGAGTAGACGGGTTCAGACGTAAAGGCACTCACCATTTCCCCAACAAACCATAAGACCATAAGGCACAGGAGCAGAAATTAGGCCATTCAGCCCATCTAGTCTACACCGCCATTCAATCATGGCTGATAAGTTTCTCAACCCCATTTTCCC